>NC_143248.1:1826236-2130609 GCF_009617815.1 Ciona robusta
TTCATACACCTAATTGTCAAGTTATAAGATGACTGTTTTACCAATATAGCATAATCATACACTATGGGCTCGAAACTAATTAATACAGCACAAAAGCAATACAACACCTAGCAACTTAAAATATTACTATTAGCAAAAAATATTCTCCTTAAAAAACTTTCAAGTGATAACATGGCAATTATACCAGTATGGTATAATCATATAATACAGGTCTGGAGCTAATTATTACAGCACAGAAGCAATACAGCACCTAGCAACTTTATAATATTAGAGAGAAATTGTTCACCTGTAAAAATAATCTTCAATCCAGCCCTCCAATTTCATCTGAAGATCCTCTGGTTGCTTCTTCATCCAGGATCGCACGAGAGCCGTAACATCCGTGTCTTCTTCACTGAGGAAGATCATTCCCATTCTGTAAAAAAAAATTTAAAAAAATTTGAACTAAAAAAATTTTTAAGTCTTTCAAATTTAACAAAAAATAATTATTATTTTTTCGTGTAAGTCTGAAAGAATAGCCCTCGTTTCCAAAAAAATATCCTTAAAAGTTAAAACTACTACCTTTCAAAAAAATACCCCAAAATTACCACCTTTTTAATAAAACACTCTACAAAACCTTCTATAAATTGCTTTAAATCAATTCTTCCCCAACAAACAATACTCAAAAATAACTGAGACTCTTCCAAACAAAACTTTTTTTTTTAATTTCAAAATATATTTTTGGAAAACTCATTAGAAAACAAAATTTCCAAAACATCTAAATACCTTGATATAGTAGCAGGAGAAGCACAGCTGAGGTCATGAGTCTCGAACACAAAATTTACGTTTGGGCCAAACTGTATCCTCTCTCCAGAGGGCATCGTGAGCAAGTGATTATCGTCAAGTACGGAGTTTAGCGATTCGATCCATTCTGGATCTATGTCACCATCACATACAATCCAAGAGTGAACGTCCTAAAAAATATTTTTTTCTAATAAAAATAGAATACTTAACATGTTACTGATTATAAAGTGTGTTGAAATTGGATTTTTTAGAAAGATTTATCTTTAAATATCATTTTTTAAAAATTATGAAAAAAAATAAACAGTAATAAATATGATACTGATTATAAAGTGTGTTAATATTGGATTTTTCAGAAAAGATTTATCTTTGAGAACAATTTTCAAAAAAAATTTTAGAAAAAAAACAAACTGTTAATATTTGATTATTTAGAAAAGATTTATCTTTAAAAAGAATTTTCATGTGAAAAACTTTTCCATGAAAAAAAATCAAATAATCACATAACTACCGTTATACACAGTAGGCACTTACAGGTTGTCTAAATACTCATTAGTCAAATTTTAAACCAAAATAATGAAAAATCCCCACAAAAAATAATCACCCACAAAGTTATATGGTAACTCGTAAGCAGGTACTATGTGTGTGAAATAGAATACCCGTGTTATAACGACTGTTGTTTTCCGGCCACAAGACAAAGCAAGTTACATTCATTCTTACCAGAGGTTCACGGACCACATCTCTTGCGCTGTTGGTTAAAACACCATCGGACCACTCTCTGGTGTCCAAATCAATTTTACCGAGCAGTTGGTTTCGTGGCATGGACTTTGGGTTCATGGTGTGGAGTTTGACCACGCGGCCAAGCCGTGACAAGGCGCCACGCAAAACATGCCACAAAGTTGTTTTACCTAGATTTAAAATTATTTAATTTTTTTATTTATTTTTTTATTCACATTTTAGCCAGTCTTCTAAAGTTTTATTTACATTTCAGGCAGTTTCTAAAATCCAATATATTTTAGCTTTGTGGTTTAGGCAAAACTACAAATTATTATACCACCAAAACAGTTTAAAAAAAGAACCACAACAAAACCTTTATCAGTTAAAAAATAAACCATAAAAAATTACTATACAAATGCATAGGAACCAAAAACACTCAGAAAAACACTTTTTCCACAAAAAAGTCAAAACCACCAAAAATAAACCAAAATTGGTAAAAAAACTACCTGAACCAGAAGGACCAACAATAACCACTCCCATTCTTTGCTGTAGTTGTTCATGAAGTTCTAAAATCTTTTTTTTCTGTCGGTCTTGTGGATCTAGATGCATTTCATTGCACTGTGCGTCGATAGCAGCACGCAAACTTTCTTGCTCCATTTCTAAAGTAAATATAGGAATTTTAGAATCAGGATTTGAAATAAATAAAATATGGCAGATTTTTAGCTGTCATATTTACTATTTAGTCTCAAGGTGGAAAACTTGGTGTTCAAAAATAAGTTATACTTTCTAAGTTGTTAAAAAACTGAGGTTTTGTAAACTAGATCTCCAAATTCGGGGAAGCTAAACTTGCAATGTAGCTTTATTAAACAAAAAGTTGCAGAACTTTTGGGCTATCTTTTCAAGTATAAATATGTCAGACCTTAAATAAGTCCTTGCTATTTTTTGTTTATATTTTTAGATTATATTTGTAAATGTATTACCATACATGCAAAAATTCTTCTTAATAAAACACGCCTGTGCCAGATTAAAATGTACATAAATATAAAAAAAAACTAATAAAAATCCTATAAAATAGCATAACCAAATCACTCTTACAATAAAAAAAAAAATAGAAATTGCAAAACACTGTTAGGCTTTAACAGTAAACAAAGCAAAAAAAAAGAGTTACCCCACCTTGGAAAACTATATTGGGAAACACATCTTTTACAAGAGCGTCGAACCTCTGGCTATCAGCGAATGATAATTTAGATAGAGTGTTGATTCTTAAAGCTTGTACGACAAGTTTGCATTCATCATCAGGGGTTATCTAAAAATAGTTTTACTCAATTTTTTATTTTCAATTATAAAATTGTGAAAAAATACGAACCGAATGTAAATCTCACTTGAAAACTGCAAAAACTTATAAAGATTATAGAAAAAAAAAAATTTGTTGTTTTTAATTATAGGGAAAATATTTTTCACTTTATTATTAAAAGACAAATTAATTCAGACTTTTTCCCCAAAAAATGATATCTTAGGAAAAAATTAAACAAAAATCAGCTCTTAAGTTTTGTAATTAAAATTAAGAATAAAAATATAAATTGTTACTTAAAATACCTTAGTCTCTGAATTTTCCGTTTTTCTTCTTAAATTATGTAATGCCTGTCCACTGCCCCTGAGAACAGTTTTAAGCGCACGGAGACCCCAGTCATAATGTTGTTGTGGTGTCAGTAGTTCACGTGCGAGGTTAAAAACAGCAACAAGTTTTCGACCTAATGCTTTGCCTTCGCCAAAACCCTCAGAAAATAGAATCACCTAAAAATTTTTGCGTAAAAAAAATTAGGTTAAAAACAAAACAGAACATTGGGTTTTACATACTCAGTTTCACAAGTATTACTTAATCAATTTTGTGCATTTTTGCAGTTTGTTAAAAAAATGTTATTTGGTGAATAATATCTGCATTTCATGACAAAAATGTGTTGCAAAAGTGACAATCTTTAATCAAAACTGTGTGTTATTTCATTATGCTTTGGGGACCACAATTAGAAATGGAAAAAAAAATAGTTTTAAAAGATTTTTTATATTTTTTAACAACTTCTTAACTGTCCACTTTAAAAATGGTTTACGGCACCTTATTTCTTGCATATATGTGTATGAAACAGAACATCCATGTTATAATGACTGTCGTTTTCCAGCCACCCAAGGATTAAGTTAGTTTCATTCATATATGTCAGTCTTTTAACACTTAAATGAATCAAAATTTTACCTCAGCAATTTGCTCATTGTCGGGTTTAGACATAGCTACAGGTCTGAACAATTGTTTTAAGTTGTCTGGTAGCTTCTGTCTCCCACCATACCCCTTTCCCGCTGGGTTCATGGTGATAAAAATGCCGGAGTTGGGATTAATATCAACCTAAAAAGATAATTTAAAAATAAGAAAATAAGTAAAAATCCCCGGAAAAGTTATTTTTAGAGAATGTTATTATCCACCTAAAAAGATAATTTTAGGGTATGAAAAACAAAATCCCAAAAATGTGTTTAGCAGACAATTGCACTGTATGTGACTTAATTTTATGTTGAAATTTGTAGTACAGAATTAAAATACATATTTCTACTAAAATCTACATATTAAAAATCATTGTAATTAATAACTGAGACAGTTAGAGGCAAAAATATGTAACTTTCAAAAATAAAGCCAACAAAAAGTAGTAATTTTAACATAAGAAAACTATGAATCCTACAGAAAGTGGCAATGTGTGGGATTTGCATTTACTTTGGCTTTTCTGTAAACTATTGATACGTACTTTATTAACATAAAAAAAACTGTAAAAAAATAGAAAACTATGAAAAATTGGCTGTTTTTAGTCTGTTTTCAGAAATAATGCAAACACCAAATAACTTTATTAAATTTTTAAAAAACTTAATTTTTTTAGACCAAAAATTCTTAAAAAAGTAAATTAAAAGCCATAAAAATGCTATCAGGCCATTTTTTTTTAAATTTTAGAAAAAAAATAATAAAAAAAAGTTGTCCCAAACATACCTGTCTTCCCAACAGTTCAATGTTAGCAGCTCTGCTTTTCAATGCAGCTTGTATGACTTGTATGTCCATAGAGACGGTAGATAACACAACCTCTTCAAGCCTATTAAACTCATCAAAGCAACCCCATGCTCCACACTTAACCAAGCCAATGAAAATTCGACCCATTGATTTGACATCGATGCCCTAAATCAAAAAATATATTTTTTTAATAAAAATTTGAAAGTACAAATCCATTATATAACAAATAAAAATTTTTAAAAGATTTTACATCCAATAGTACTGATTAAAACATTTGTAGTTGTTTTTGTGTCAATATTTATTATTTGGTACAACAACTTCTTTGTATTTGCATAATTTTTTAATGTTCAGTTTATATTTTAAAATTTCTGAATAAATTCTGTCAAAACTTTTAAACTATTGAAAAATAAAGTCAAAAATTTGGAATTTTTTAAAAATCACACTGTAAAAAATAAAGAGCTCTCATTTTTTTCTTTTTTTTAAAATAAAAAAAAATACAAAATTGAATATCATACCTCATCACAGTTAAAAACAAGGACTTGTCTTCCAAATAAACCTCCTAAGGCTTTCACTGATTCAGTTTTTCCGGTTCCCGCCGGTCCATACGGGTTCCCACCCAACCCCATATGCATACCTTGTGTTAACGTAAGGTAGCATTTATCTGTTAGGGGCGTGTGGACTAGCTTGGGTGCGTTGCCCTATAGAAAAATTATTAAAAAAATATTTTATTAAAATTTGAAATTTGTTAAAAATTGAAATTTATTAAAATTTAAAAATATTTTATTAAAATTTGAAATTTGTTAAAATTTGAAATTTATTAAAATTTAAAATTATTTTATTAAAATTTGAAATTTGTAAAAATTTGAAATTTTTTAAAATTTAAAATTATTTTATTAAAATTTGAAGTTTATTTAAAAAATCTGTGGCCTATGCCTAGATTAATTAAAAACAAGGCTGGAATTAAACAATATTAAAATTTATACCTAAAAACAATCAATGACTTTTTAAAAAGTTGGCACAAAAAAAAGATAACAAATTCGTCAAAAAATTGGGTAAAAATGTGAAAATTGTTGAAAAACATGGGTTTCGAGTCAAAAAATGTCTTTCCACATGCAAAAAGTAACAAAATAATAAATATTTTCACCTGATATTCAAACGTGTAATCAAACTTTGCGTCCACCATTTTCATGGATGCAGAATTATCCGAATAATATCGAAGCTGTTTCTGCCAAATCCATTCTGATATATTCCGGATGTTGCTCTTTATCAGTTGCTCCACTACGTCAATATTGTGGATAATATCAAGAATCAGGGATTTCAGTTTCAGATCAAGGACATGAGCCTCTGGAAACGGAAACAAAAAATAAAAAAATTAAATAAAAAAAATTAATAAAAAAAATGAAATTTTTAAAAATCTGTAAAAAAATTTTCAAATATGAAAATTTTCATAAAAAATGTGAAATAGTAAAAAAAAATACATCCAATAAAACAAACCTGTTTCACCGATCTCAGTAGCATTGATATATACAGATGTATAAGATCGCAGTTTCTTTTCTAAATCTCCTCGTAACTGCTGAAGCTTATTTTCTCTTATGGAAGCCTCACAGTTCTTAGCAAAAGCTATTTGTTCCCCAAGACATAAGATCTTGTGAAAAAATTAAATGATAAATGTTGTTGCAAATTGACTGTAATTTAAATTTTGACAACAAGATATATTATATAGTAGGGTGGGAGAAGATAGGACACATTTTCGTTCTATTTTCTCAGTGCATTTGGTAATAAACAAAGGACATTTAAAGAATTATAAAACCGTATTCTCACGACTCCCATAGGCCACAATCAGAATATTTGGATATTATGTGCTCAAGGTGTCCCGTCTTCCCCACCCTACTATGCACATTTTGTTTTTTGTATGAAGATTATTTTGTTTATTATACTTAAAAACAAGGTTGTTTTAAAATAACTTTGGTAAAAAATGGTAAAAAAAACTTGGCCCAAAAATTGTACAAAATTTGAAAAATTATATATATATATATATAATATAATTTTAGTCAAAAATTTTTAATCCAATTTCGTTCAAAATTTCAAAAACTTTGCAAAACGTAAACATTTAATTGGATACTATGTTCTGACTTATGCAAAAACTGCTTAAGTTTTAAAAAGTAAATGTATAATATACCTGAGATGGGAACTGTGCAGGGTCATGACTAGTAGTACGTATATTATTAGTGGTTAATATACGTAAGGTATCTTTCATTTGGTCCGATAAGTTCATTAACCATTCCTGGAAAAAAAGTATGTATTGTTATTATACGTACGTAATTTGACTTATTACATGTGGCAAAAAAATGACTGTTTCATACACTTCGTGCCTGCTTATGAATTCCCACGTATGTAACTTATTTACTCTTGCACGGCGGGGTAACAACAGTCTTTATAACACAAATGTTCTGTTTCATACACCTCCTGACTGCTTACAAGTTACCACGTATGTAAATTATGTATTCTCGCATGGCGAGGCAACAACAGTGGTTATAACATGGATGTTCTGTTTCATACACCTCATGCCAGCTTACAAGTTGCCACATATGTAACTTTGTGTGTGATTATTTATGACCGTATGACAATTTAGAGAACTAAACTAGTAAGCAAATGCCGTTAAGTGTCTTGCCCAAGGACACAAACAACAAAATAAATAGCAGCGACGAGCCTTGAACCCATAGCCCTTGGGTTAGAAGCAGGTACGCTAACCACTGCGAATTGTATGTTGTTTAGTGGTTATTCACTTGTATTGCCATCAAAGGATACCAGGTTCTATGACAGTGATACTGACAGACTTAAGGGATATTGCTCCAACCCATTTGTCACTAGAGGGTTGTAGCACCTTGGGTGTTGTGGTAATGGACTAACTCTCACTATACAGAATCCATGCCATACTATAGGACCCTATATAGGACCTTACTCAGTTAGAACAAAAATACTGCAGTCTCAATGGCCATAGGTAAGATAGGGCTTTCATTTCATGTTTCAATTAAAAAAAAAACTAATTCATCTTCAGTGGTGTTAAACTAAACCTTTAAAAAGTTAAAAAACCAAAACCTTTAAAAATTAAAATGAATTCTTAAAAAAACAAAACTACCAAAAAAAAACTGCAAAAAATTAAGATATAATACCTCTACATCAGTAGTAACATGCACAGGCTGCATTAGTGGCACCAATTCACCATCTAAACTCTTCATGGCCAATATCTGCTTTGATTCCTCGTCAGAACTGAACTTAACTGAGTGAATGCCGGCAAAAAGTTTCTTCAAATGCGATTGAATGACAGAGGGGTTGGTAGACTGAAAAAAAACAGTATGTTAAGTTGAAGTAAAGTTTTTTTAGAACTAGAGGGTACTAGGTTCAAGGCTTACTGTTTGTGGTTGGTATTTTATAGTATAAGTAAGTTATGTTAGATTTTTGACGTTGTAGAAGAGTGGTTAGCGCTTGTTTTCTAATCAAAAGATTAGAGACCAGTAATTTAAGCTATATGATCTAAGCAGTATACAGTTTATATAAGGCATATACAGATGTTATAACTTCTGTAGGCATCCCATTACCTAAGAATGAATAAGTGTAAGCCACTTAATCAGTTATTAAATTACACGCAAATTATACGTGAATTAAACTTTACCTATATGTTTAAACTATACTACAAATAGTTTTCTGTATTCATAAAGTGAAACATGCAACAGGAATTTAGAATTGGTCCAGTAACCCATTTATAAATTAAAGCTGATATATAGTAGGGTGGGGAAGATGGGACACCTTTTCAATCTATTTTCTCGTCCTATTTGGTAGTAAACAAAAAACAATGAAAGAATTATAAAACCGTATCCTCACGACTTCCATAGACCGTTGTTAATTGTTTAAAATACAATCAGGATATTTAGATATTATGTGCCAAAGTTGTCCCGTCTCACCCTACCCTAAAACACGATCAGAATATTTGGATATTAAGGTGTCCCGTCTTCCCCCACCCTAATATTAGTAAAAGATTCACCTGTCCCAATATTTCAAGCAAATCATCATCTCCAATGAAGTAAAATCGCGGGAAAGCGTTTCGTTTTTCCTCCAAATATTCATTGAGGGACCTCTGGCACCTTTGCAGTTGATCCAGCATAGTGGAAAGCTGACTTCTTAAGCCAGTATGGCCAACTATAGACAGAACGCGGCCATCTCTGCCTATGTCAGACATTATGGACCTAAAATAAAAGAGTGTATGGTTAGAAAAATTAAAATTTAGAATATATATGTATATATATATATGAGTGTTTTGCATAATTTTATAAATATTAGAAAATAAATTGAAATTTAGAATGTGAGTGTTTTGCATTTTTGTAAAATACAATTTATTTGATATTAAATTGCTAAAAATATACCATATATTTTCAATGTGTCATGTTAGTGCCGACACAAAATCTGGCAAATTATGCCACAAAAAAACTGGTAGAAAATTGCTAAAAACAATACTTGCAGACAACAGCAAATTACAGTTTTTTTAAGAAATTTCAATTTTTTAATATTTTTCACAAAAAAGGAGAAAAATCTAAAATATTAAAAAAAAATTACTTTAAATTAAAATTAAAAATGATAAAAATCTTCACCTGAAATCAACATCCACTCTTTCAAATCTTGCCTGCTCCCTCGGAAGAGCCCCATGTCCGAAGATCGGCTCAAGGTAAACCCACTTCCTCTGGATGGAGTTGATCTGACGAAGATGCTCGTCAAGGTCGACCAATTTTTTCTCCCAAACTCCAGTTTTATCTTCAAACCCGGAGTAGTATGGCGAGTCTTTTAGCGACTGCAGCAAGCATTGGTTGTCTCCAACCTGTGTGGAATTTGATATGGTTGTGTTTGTGTACCAAGTTTCCAGTTTGTTTTCTCCATTCCATTATTTCGCTGTATTTTATACGCTTCTTTTGCAGAGACTGACGATGCCATTTAGGCGAAATATATTTCTCAATTACCATTAGTGGTTGGACTTGATTTTTGTTTGTTACATTTTCGACTATATGTACATCAGATCAGGGTCAGATTCGCGGAATTTATTCCAAGTCATTCCAGTTTGTCCCTCTTCCATATAGACAGCTTTTATTGCCAGAAGTTTCAGGTAAAATTAAAAAATTAAAATACCTTTGAATATAAGTATTTTAAACACAATTCCATATATAGTAGAGTGGGGAAAGACAAGACACCTTTGCACTTAATATCCAAATATCCTTATTGTCAGCGGTGTAAAAAGTGCCTATTTTCGATGCCGCCGGCATCGGCCGGAATTTTTTTAAACTGCCGGCAAAAAAACGGCCGGCGTGGGAATCCGGAATTTATTTACTTCGCCGGCTGCGTAACATTTCGTTTCGTGTTAACGTATGCGTAAGTTACCTATTCGTGCAGTTCTGACGTAACAAACAGCTTTATATTATCATAAATTCGGCATTTATGCGGAGACAATGGCAATTGTGACCTAACATTACTAGCTATGTCGTAATGCACTTGCGGTATTTGATTGCGCCATAATAGGGATTGTGACTAATGTTATACGTAACAAGACGAACAAATATTTTAACTCGTGTTACGGAATATAAAACACAGACAATCTTAAAGCACTATTAAATTCCCGGTAATTATTATTACAAAGAAAATGAGTTGCAGGTAGAAACGTGTGAGTTTTTAACTGTAGTTGGTAATCGCCGATTAGTTTTATAGTTTTATTAAAGTAGCAATCCTAGTGGAGTATTCCTTGCTTAAACTAGCGTCTGTTATTAATTTCAATGTTGACCGGACAAAGTTTGTCGCGCGTAGTATAAATGACACTATGCCGTATTTATTAGAAAAGCTCAGTAGCAAAACTTTAATTTTACGGCTAAATGTTTAGTCCTGTGACACTTACGCGTGTGTTACACATGAAAATCGTCGCGGAAAACAGACTTTGATCCGGAAAAGACGAAACATGATTGACACATTTTTAATTAAATTTCTACGCTACGAAGGACCGCGGAAGAAACCATAAGGCTTGTATCCAAAAGCCTCGTACATGGTGAAAGCGGCGCACGAACGCGGGGCTATAGATAGAGATGCAAAATTTGACGTCAGAACACACGCGCCGGAAAAACTGCCGGAAAAATATAAATGCAAACCGGTATCGGCCGGATTTTTATTTTTTACATGCCTGCTTATTGTATTTTAAACAAATAACAACGGTCTATGAGAGTCGTGTGAATACGGTTTTATAATTCTTTGAATGTTCTTTGTGTTTAACCAAATGGGACGAGAAAATAGAATAAAACGATGTCCCATCTTTCCTCACCCCACTACAAAGAAGTTCCATCTTCCCCCATCCTACTATTTGTTTAATACCCTACCTCATTCAGAAGGTCTTTCCATTCCTTTATCAGCTTTATAGGTCTATTAGCGCTATCTTGATACTCAGTGAATGTGAACACAGCCCCAGCCCCCCACAGTTCAAGGTCGCGCAATGCTTCTCTTATGGAGACTTCACCCTGAGCCCGACTGTTTAATTCCTGACAAAAAACAAAGAATATTAAATTAGGTGTTTTATCCTAATGCCAATTGCTCTAACCTAATGGTCATTAATGGGTTTTACAAATTATCAGCCATACATAAAAAAAGTCCTCAAAAAATAATCACCCAAAAAGTAACATACATGGTAACTCGTAAGCTGGCACGAGGTGTATGAAACAACGACTGTCGTTTTCTCTCCACGTAAGGATAAAGTAAGTTACATTCATTTAAAAAACCACCTTTAATTCTTGTATCTTGGCGGCAATCGTTGGTGCCACTGATAGGATGTCACGAAAAGTTAACCGCTCCAATGTGGTGCCTCTCGGCAAACCGATCAACCGGAACAGATCCAACCAGTGGTCATGTGACAGGTGTTCACCTCGGACGTATTTAAGTCCAGGAATTATTTCCTAAAAAAATTTTCGAGAAAATTAATAAACATTTTTTTAAAGTTGTAGGATTTTTGTTTGTTCTTTTAAAATACAAACAACACATAGTAAAAATATATGGAAACAGCAGGTAATTGTACCAGAAAGAAATATAAATCAATTTATGTACATTGTTTATAACAAATAGATTGAGTGTGTATAAAAACAGTGTTGACCAAAACAGTATATATATATACTAAAACAGTGTTGACCAAAACAGTATATATATTTACTAAAACAGTGTTGACCAAAACAGTATATATATATATACTAAAACAGTGTTGACCAAAAAAGATAATTATTTCCTAACATTCTTTCACCTTATACACAGAAATATCTTTCTGTAGTTTAACAGACATCATTGTTGGGTCTTGTTGTCGTAACCTGTCCTCCCATGAAAGAAGAAACTCCTCAAATGAATAAGTTTTCCCCCTGTAAGAAATGAAAAGTATTTTTTATTGACAAGTGATTTTGTAAAAATTAAATCTTTTTTTGAAATTTTTTTATGGAGTGCTTATATAATGCTTATAAAATAGGTTCAAGGCTCGACTCTGCTACCATTGTGGGCATCTGTGTCTTTAGGCAAGTAACTTAACGGCAATTGCTTCAACCCAGTGGTCACTAACTAGTTGTTCAAACAGTCAGACAGGCATACATAAAAACCAAAATCACCCACAAATTGAAACCACTATCGTTGCCCCGCCCTGTGAGGGTAAATAAATTACATACATGGTAACTTGTAAGCTGGCACGGGGTGTGTAAAACAGAACACCCTGTGTTACAAGACAGCCAAATACTCTAAAAACAGCCATAATACACAAACCTGAATGATATCCAGTCTTGTAGAGCCATTTCATTAAGTCCACCATGAAAATCTTCATATAAAAGCCAAATAACTTCCATTCCTTCTAAATCGACTCTAATTTCTTCAGCAAGTGTAAAGTCAGGTTCTGGTAGCTCAAAGCTCTTGCAATCAAAGCTGTAAATAAGGGCAAGTTAGAAAACGCAAAATTGTATAAAAAAATGGTAACAAAAAAACAAAATTTTATAAAAAAATTTGTAAACATAAAAAAAAATTTTAACGCATGAAAGTTTTATTTTATCTTTTCAATTATGACAGCGGAAATTAAATTAATAAAAGCAGAAAAAATATTGACAACAAAACTACAGTCATTCAATACATGCTGCAGGTAAAAACTGGGAAATGTAAAAATGCTGAGTGGCTAAATCTGTTCACCTAGGAGTTAGGTCAGAGCTGGCCTATTAACATTTTATCAGGATTTTTTTTTATTTTAAAATCAACAGTTTTGAACTTAACTTACAGAAGCAATTGCAGGTTAAAAAACACAAAACTTTTAAAAAATTTAAAAAATATGCAAAAAATAAAACACAAAATTTGATTTTATCTTTTCAAATTAAATAACTAAGATAGAGTTAACCACAAAACTTACAGAAGTTGTTCTTTGGTGTGATTTAACTCCGCAAATTCATCTTTTCTGTCTTTGATCGCTTTCACTGCATTGGCAAGTCTTTCTTTGTCTCCAGATTCAATGACATCATCACCCGGTTTCAACTGGTTCCATCTGGCTGAGAACTTGTCCAGTTCGGCCAGAAACGAGTCTACTCTGGATTCTACACCAGCTTTCATGACTGAAATCTAAAAAAAGCAAATATAATAATACAAACATATTTTTTTGTAAAATTTATACATTGCTTTTTTTTTGTTAAAATAAAAAGAAATTTTGGCTTTCATGACTGAAATTTAAAAAACAAGTTTTGGAGGGGTAATTTATTTGGTAAAATATGTAGACAGTGCATTTTTCTCGTTAAAATAAAAAGAAATTTAAAATTTTATGGCGAAAATCTAAAAAAAAAATATTGAGTTTTGCGTAAAGAGGGTGACATTAAAATTTTTCAGTAAAGTAAATGGACATTTGTTACATTTTCCAAAACAAAAACAAAGTCAAAGTTAAATATAATGCTTTTTGAAAAATCTGGGCAAATCTTACCTGACCCCTGATAACCTCTTGGTGACTTTCCATTAAAATATCCAGGGAGTCCCATTTTGATCTTAAGGAGGACAAAGAGGAGCCTACTCCCTCCCCACACATCTTCCTCAACAGAGCATCCAATCTTTCCGCTCCTGTATATCTTGCTTGGAGTCCAGGCATTGAATCTTTCAGCTCTCCATGTCTGCAATGGATTTTGTATGGGTGAGGTTCTACAGTGTGGGAAAGCCATGAGAACTGGGGTTTTGGCCACAGTTGGCCTATTTGTTACAATATTTTGGCAAGATTTGGCTCATTACACCAATATTTTTTTTCCCTAAAAACAAATCATGTGTGAAATTACTGGCGTTCACTTATATAAGGCTACAATATGGATACACTCATCATACTTCAGTATAGTTCCATGAAATATATAACCACATAGGCGCCTAACATGGGTATGCAAGGTATGCGTATATACCCTGAAAATAAATCTGAGTACCCATGAGCGGCCAGTATAAATGATAGAACAATTTAATAGCCTATCTTACAAACATGTCTTAAAATAAACACCATACAGTAGTGATAGTGCAATGATCAGTCTATTTCCTAAATAAAATCTAATATTGTGACAAAAAAAGTAGGGTGGGGGAAGACGGGACATCTTTAGCACATAATATCCAAATATCCTGGCCGTGTTATAAACAATTAACAACAGTATATAGAAATCGTGAGAACACAGTTTTATAATTTTTTGAATGTTCTTTGTTTACTACCAAATAGGACGAGAAAATAGAGCGAAAATATGTCCCATCTTCCCCCAACCCACTATATAACCAACAGTACGTACTTTGAATTCGCCAGACTAATTTCTTGAATAGTTTGTGGCATTGTCTGTAGTGAGTCCGTAGCAGATGACACAAAATTTGTAAGTTCTTGTACATCAGTAGTAACTCTGGTCCGCAACGAATCAATGAGAGTTTCAAACAGTTTTTGCAACTGGTCGTCAATTGCGTTTTTCGCTGGTGTCGTGGAAATGGTCAGGCAATCCACTTTTTCTGACATTGGTAGTTTTTCAATCTCTTTTCCTGTAAAAAAATATTTATAGTTTTTTATATTTTATGGATTTTATTGAGTTTTAGCAAATTTACTGGTTTGAGAATGATTCGGTACGTTTATTTTTAGTTTTTAGGACAGACCATTATAAAAAAAAACAGTAAAACCAGTAAACCAGTACAACCAGTAAAACGATTTAGGCATATTTACTGGTTTTGCAATAATTTGAATATTTTTTTACAGTTAAATTTTTTTGTTTTATTTATTTGCTAATTAAATAGTGGTACCCACAGCATTATACCCAATTATTTCAAATGCCAACAATAAGCCAGATAAATGACCTAAAAAATCTTCTAACATTAATATACCATCTCTTCATTTTCATTAATAATAATAATAATAACTCTATTTGTCTCTTCGATTACGGTAGCGAAGATTTAGAAATTTGTAATCAAAAAGACAGGATATAGCGACAAAACAACAGTTATTAAAACACGCTTACAGTTAAAATATATTTACATTTAATTGGAAGAAAATAAGCGTGGTCGTTACATCTAGCAGACAAACAAGCCATTTATGTTTAATTATTATCAAGTTGATTACCTTTTAGTTTGACCATTTTGAAATTTCTTTCATAATCTTCATAAGTCAAGCAGTGTGTGGCGACCAGTTCTTCTATATCAACTTTACCAAGAACAACCCATTCCTCAAAACGAGTTTTAACCAGAGCTAACCGCCTGTCAGTCAAAAAGATTGCTTAGAAAAATTAACATTGACTAAATTTACAAATTTAAAAGGTGTATGAAAGAGAACACCCATCTATAACAACTTTCAATGCCCTGCTAGGTAAATATAAAGTAAATTGATTCATTTTTTAAATGTACTCTTAAATTGGAAAACAAAAAATTAATCACTTACAAAGTTACAGATACGGTAACTTGTTTAGGCACAGACAGTGTGCAAAATACAATACCGATGATATAACAACTTTAGTTGCCTAGGTCTAAACATGACATTCATTTAACTGAGCTTGAAATTTCTTGCAAAAACGCTGATTTAGACAAGTTTATAAAGCCAAAATATCATAAAAATGATCCATTTAAGGCAAATATGTATGTATATTGGACAAATTAGAAAAATTACCCAAAAAAACTAAAATTTAATAACCACTTGAACTACTAAAAACTATAAAAATACCATAAACTCCAAAAAACTAAAAACCGCAAAAAAATAACCTAAAACTAAAAAAAACACTAAAAACTCCTAAAAATACATCTTAAAAAAAAGAAAAATACCCTAATTTAAAAACCTAAAAACCATAAGAAATTACCTAAACAGGTCTTCAGCCTTGCTGTAAATGGTGAAAAAATTTTCAGCGTTTCTGTCAATCATGTTCGGAAACACGATTTGACCGGTTGCAGCCGGATCGTCTCCAACTTCTGTCACCCCCCGAAACTGACCAGGAATTCCAATAAAACGTTTCATTTCCCGGTAAAATTTTGCCCGGATTTCCTCAAATGCCGGCTTGAAGTGTAGCCTGCCTTGCCTGTGGTATAAAATTGGTGAAAACTTTGGGTAAAAGAGGCAGAATTGTAGAAATAGGTGTTTATAGACTTGAAAAGGACAAACATGTATAAACAGCATATTATAAGGAAAGAAAAACAGACAGAAAAGAGTTTTTATGCCATTTGAAAACGCTAAAATTAATGGATTTGTTTTTTAAAGTATTTACATTTACATGGTTAAAAAAACACAGGTTAAAAGTATTTACATGGTTAAAAAAAAGAAAACCTAAAAACAAATTTTTTTGGGGGCCTTTTAAAAAAGCAAAAAAAAACACGGAAGTAAAAAAAATATAAATTTGTTTGACCAACAGTAATTTTAAAACCATTTTTATTAAAACTCTTTTGTGATATAGTAAAACTAAACAAAACTACAACAGCAGCAATGAAAAAGGCCTTATAATCAGGGGCGGAACCAGGGGGCTGTTTTTCTGTCATGACAGCCCCCTTTTTGCAAACACGCATGCAGCCAGAAAGTGATAAGACGCATATACACACGCTGCATTCAAAAATACATTTATACGCTTGGAATTGGAACATTTTTGCCCTAATTGTTACGCCACATGCCCTACTGGAACATAACTATCCAATATGACATAACATAACACTAGATATAATTGCAATAAAAACACTCAATTCTTTACCTGAACATTAAATCCACTCTAATCTCTGGTAAGTTATGGTTAAGAGCTTGTAGACCCATTTGGTATTGATGTTCTAAGGCTTTGTATATCTGACGATTCCAATGAG
Organism: Ciona robusta; assembly: GCF_009617815.1. NCBI lineage: Eukaryota > Metazoa > Chordata > Ascidiacea > Phlebobranchia > Cionidae > Ciona > Ciona robusta. The sequence continues at coordinate 1,843,113 of NC_143248.1, forward strand.
CTCTCCATGGTCGAACAGAAGGCTCTTCCCCGCCGGCTTCTCTGCGTTGGACCTCCGAGATAATACGCCGGACGTCGGAAAGAGAGTCTTTCCATTTTTGTTGGTTTCGGAGTAAGTCTACGCTCATAAGGCTGCAAATCTGGGGAAATATAGTACAGTTATTTATTATGGATATTTTTAAATGAATTTATTAATTTATTCTGTTCTATTTTATGTGGGTGAGATCCTTGTTGAAAGCATGAGATTCAGGACTGATTTAGCCCATTACCCCAACACATAATGCACTTATTTTAGTCGTTCGTGCCAACAGTGTTCTATTTTAAACCATTAACGTAACTTATTTATGCTTGCGTGGTGAAGAAATGACAGTCGTTATACCACAAGTGTTCTGTTCCATACACCTTGTACCAGCTTATGAGTTACCACGCATGTAACTTTACACATCTGTTCAATTTTTTAATGTCCAATATAAATTCTGGCAAAGTTTATTTTAAAATAGCATTTCTTCAATGCAGAATTTTAATAAAAGAGTAATACCAGTTAACTGTTTTAGAGACTTTTTTGGTGACTATGCAAAATGAATAAACCTTTCCCACTATGGCCTAAATCTCATGCCCCATGCATTTCTTACTGTAGAACCTCACCCATATAGAATAAAAGTATTTTTTTTAAATTTTAATAAAAAAATATTTTTGAAATAAAAAGATTTTTGGACAGTTTTTTTTTGCTTTAATGCAAAATTGCAAAGACATACAAAATAAAAACGGTTATTGAAAAGGGAACTCACTTTATCACATATGATGCTGTGTTGCTTTCTGAGTCTTCTGTTTTCTGTAGTAAGTTTATCAGCTGCTTGTTGTAGCTTTCCAATATATTCTTCTAATTCTTCGGGCCTGTCCCATGTAATATGTACATGGCCATCGTTGGACACCTATGGAAAATTACAGGTTTTTAAAATGGTATAACAAAATATGTTGAAACAAAAAATGTTGAAAAAAATATGTTGAAACAAAAAATGTTGAAAAAAAATATGTTGAAACAAAAAATGTTGAAAAAATATATGTTGAAACAAGAAATGTTGAAACAAAAAATGTTAAAAAACCTATAGAAAATATGACAGGGAATTAAAAATTAATGTGTATATAATATGTTTGCATAGCAAGCTTTGATAAAAACTAACACATAAACCCACAAAAACATACTATAATATAGTTCTTAAGGTTATTAAATAGGAAAGATGAGAATTTTTTAACATGATTTGGCAAAGAAATGGCGGATTGATATTTTAAACTAATATTTTTAGGTCTTGATGCTAACTAATGGCTAATGCTGACCTAAATCGCAGCATTTTTACCCTAAATTTGCCCCTTCAAGTTTATGAAAAGTAAACTAATATACAGCTTTTTATTCCACCATTCCAAATTTCGAACTGTTAAAAAAACTATAAAAATGAAACCTTTCATGAGGCAGCCCCATGGGTGTTGGGGGTAATGAGCCAACTCTGGCTTAAATCTCAGATCCCATAGCATGCCACACTGTAAGACCTCACCAGCATAGAATAAAACAAACCACTCTTAGAACATTTTTTCACCAATTAATTTTTATTTTGCTTTGCAATAAATACATACCTTGCTACTAGCTTTAGGTTTTTTGATAATCCGTTCAAAATTGAGCGCAGATTCCAACATTAGTGGACGCTGGCTTGGAATCATTTGCTGGTCAATTGTGTTGTAAAAATGGGCAACCTATAATGTACATTTATGTAATTTTTATGTGTCTGGTGTCTATAGGCGAACAAGCTTGAGTTTTTGTGGGGGGAGGGGAGGGGGAAATCAATTTATTCTTTATCGCCATAGGTGTAGAGTGCATATGCTTTGGCTTGATGGCATTTTTGACTCCCAACAATGGTACAACCATAAACAAATTAAGGGTCTGATTCACAAAAAAAAATTTACTAAAATTTCCCTCTTTTTTATACACCTTATTTTATTGTAAAATGGCTAAGTACTACTCAATTACATATTTATTTCAATAAAATAATAAAGTTTTTAATCTATTTAATAAAATTAAAAAACAAATTTACTGGGGATGACTGTATATGGTGTTCTAGTATATCAAACCATATTTTATAAACATATATTTTTTCCAATATATTATGTTATACTGTACTATAAAATAATACCACACCTGTTTAAGCACTACAGCGTGCCTATAGAACTTTTGTGCATGTGCTGCTGCGTGTTGTAGTTTAGAAGGCACCCTGTGACCAAGACCTGCTAGTTGTCTAACTTCACGCAGCAGAGAAACTGTGCCGTCAGAATAATTGACTGTAAGTCTGCCATCTCTGTGGTTAAGATCCATTACCCTGCTTTTATTCTGCAAGCTGTAAAGAAAAAAACTAGCATCACCCACAAAGTTGGCCGGCGTCGTGCCATAGTGGTTAGCGCGCCTGCCTGTAACCCATAGATATGGGTTCAAGGCTCGTCGCTGCTACCATTGTGGGCGTATGTGTTCTTGGGCAAGACACTTAACGGCAATTGCTCCAACCCAGTGGTCACTAATGGGTTGTCCAAATTATCAGCCATACATAAAAAAATCCCCCCAAAAAATAATCACCCAAACATGGTAGCTCGTAAGCTGGCACGAGGTGTTAAACCCTTGTTACAACGACTGTCGTTTTCCGGCCACGTGTGGATAAAGTAAGTTACATTCATACATTCATTCAAAGTAACATACATGGTAACTCGTAAGCTGGTATGAGGTGTATGAACACCGCTGTTATAAAAACTGGCGTTTTCCGGCCACGCGTGGATAAAACAAGTTAAATTCATAATTTCAATAGGAAAACTAGAATAAGCTATCTAAACTAAAAGAATAAAGGGTAAGAAAACTATAGGTCTAACTTACAAAATAGTTAGTAGTCTTAAAATACACCAAGTGCTACCAAGTGCAATTGCAAAAAAATAAGTAAAACTGTGTACCAATGCACCCAAAAAGATATATATAGATAATTTTGCTTGGACTTGATTTCGTTTGCTACTAATTTAGTAGCACTTGGTGTGAAGTATACCAAAAATTAGATAAAACAGACTAAATAAAATAAGGTATATAGTAGGGCGGGGAAATATGGGACACCTTTTAGCTGTATTTTTTGTCCCATTTGGTAGTAAATAGGGAACAGTCAAAGAATTGTAAAACTATATTCTTAGGACTTTAATGAACCATTGTTAATTGAATAAAACGCAATCAGAATATTTGGATATTATGTGCTAAAGGTGTCCCATATTCCCCCACCCTACTATATACTTTTTTTAGTCCGTTTTATCTAAATTTCTATATATTTTACACCAAGTGCTACTTTATATATACATATTTTAAAACTTTAACTCCAAAAAAATTCAAAAAAAGAAAATTTACAAATACTATTTACCTTATAGGGTCATTAATGTCATCTAAAGAAGACAACATGTATTCAGACCAAGACTGAAACTGTTCCTGTCTGTAATTGTTCATTTCATCTCTGCTTTTTGTGCACATGTCCTTGAATTGGTCAAATCCTCTTAAAGAGCTGAGTAACTCACCAGACGACTTCAGTATTTCATTCAGCTGTATTAGGTGGTAATTTTCATGTAAGTTGTGTGTTTTTGGGGTATTTTTTATATTAGGTAAAAAAAAAATTTCTTTGTATATATATATATATATTTAATATTGTTTTTAACATGGGTGTTTTTAATTATAGATTATATATGTATGTTGTATTCATAGACCTTATGATCAATATTGAGTTATAACATGGCTGTCTTCTTTTATCCCAGATACACATGGTGTATTCATAAATTTAAAAAAATCCAAGCATATTAAAAATTTAGACATTAAAAAAATCTGTAGGAAAACAAAAATAGACAATGATTATATATATATATCAAACAAAAATTTGAATATTCTACATAAATATTAGATATACCTTTCCTTCTAGTTGGCGAACCCATATGATGTTACTCACAACCTCGGAAAGATTTTTCCCACTTGTTTTTCCACCCCCGGTTCCATTCCTCGACTTTTCACGAAACTCACTTTTTAAATTCTAAAAAATATTACAAATTAAAAAAAAAATTCAAAAATTTTGAATTTTACAAAAACCTAACAAAAAAAATTAACATTTCAATTTGACACAATTTTTATTTAAAAAAACTTCTATATGTAAAAAAATATGTAAAAAAAACTTTTTTTATATTAGCCACCTTGGCATAGTTAGTTAACTGCCCAAGCAAAGTTTCCCTTTCTGGAGTTAAAGTTTGACTGATTCTTGGTCTTTTAATAAGTTCATTGTACCTCTGGAACTCGTGTAGTAACTGGTGGACCTAATAAATGAATGTAAAACAATGTACTATAAATATAATATAGGCCATTAAAGTAAGACAAATGTAGTAGGGTGGGTAAAGACACCTCTAGCACATAATATCCTAATATCCGGATCGTGTTTTGAACAGTTAACAACGGTCTATGGAATTTGTAAGGATATGGTTTTATAATTCTTTGAATGTTCTTTGTTTACTACCATATGAGTCGAGAAAATAGAATAAAACATGTCCTATTTTTTATACGGCCTTCGGCAGGACACTTAATGACAATAGCTTCAACTCACAAAAAATTTTCAAATGAATAACAACCAACAAAGTTACATAAGAGGTAAATCATAAGCTGGCATGAGGTGTATAAATCAAAAAAACAACATTTAATCACTGACATTGCCAATCACTGTGCATTCTGATTCAAAAAAATAAAAAATAAAACTGTTATTGCTCACCATGCAAAAAAGTACAAAAAATTACATAAATTTATGCGCAATGGTAGCAGCGTCTAGCCTTGAACCCAGTACCGCAACCACTACCCACCTTCCCGGAAGAATCATGCAATCTCCTCCTTAATTTACCGGCCACGGCGTCCTCCGCAGGTTGCATGGCACGCTCGTAAGTTGCCACTGCCGAGCGCCACACAGGCTCGGTATAGGAGTTGTAATGCAACGCTGCCACCTTGGAAAAGGTTTTAGCAAGAATGTCATCGGGGCATAACCTCTCTCTGTCTGTAGTTGAGAGCAAGCGTAGAAGGTGTTCGTGCACTGTGCGTAAGTCGCACACCTGAAAAATAGTATTAAAAAATTAAATTATAAAATTGGGAATTCATGAAATAATTTTTTATGAAAATTTCGGCAAAAGTTTATAAGAATAGGGTGTTATTTTATGACTAAATGACTAGCCTATCTTTTTTAGCGAGCATAAATGAGTGTAAAGTGACTGTAACCCAATGGTCACTTATAAGTTGTCCAAAGTATCAGCCATACAGAAAAAAAATGAAAAAATCCTCTGAAAAAATTACCCACAAAGTAACATACATGGTAACTTGTAAGCTGGCATGAGGTGTATAAAACAGAACACCATGCTTAACAACTGTCGTTTTCCAGCAACTCAAGGATAAAGCAAGTTACATTCTATCATTTATTTTTTTTAATAACTCTATTCAAAAATACCTCTTGAAATCTGGTCATTGAATTGATGACATTCGTAGCTTTATATTTGCCACTATTCCATACATGTGAAGGGTATTGCTTCCAAATTCTCGACGTTAATGTAGCGCACATAGTAATCCACCTGTCACAAACACCCACTGCGTTGCGCAATCCCTCCCTTACAGCAATGTATGGTCCAACCCAAATAGATGAGAATTCAGAGTCCAATTTACGCTGAGCAAATCGACAAAGCTCATCGCCTAAGACATATAAAATTAAGTAATACTATAATAGTGTTATCACTATAGGTAAAAATACATTGTTTTCAAATTTAAGTTTACATTTATTAAAAAACAACTTTTTGAATAACAATCATGAACTTTTGTAAATTTCAAAATAAATTAAGTTAAAAAAAATTTAAAACATTTTTTTAAAAAAAACAATTAAGATGACAATTAAAAATCTGGGTGCTAAAATGTAGTTATACTTATAGTTGTCAAACACAGAGAGAGCCTTATAGACTGATGTAGCTAATATAGTAAGCTTTAGGCTCTGTTTTTTTTGTATAAACTTTAATAGGATAGGGGGTTACCTATAACAGTGAGAAAGTTTAACATCCGAGCTTCTGGGTAAGCTGGGAACTCTGTCTGTTTCCAAATATCATCAAGTGAGTCTTGTAGTTGTTCAACCAATTCCATACAATCAACTTTATAAATATAGTAAACAGTTAAAGAGTTTTATTTATTTGTTGCTGTGTGGTAGGGAATGACAGTTTTTATAACATGGGTGTAATAAGAAACCGCTGGGTTGGAGAAATTGTAATACAGTTAGGGATGCACATTACAGAATTTCAAATCCATGAGATTCGAATCCTTTTGTATTCGAATCTAATTACGAGATTTGGAACGTCTTTTTATAGACTGCTATACTTTTCATGACGCAAAAACTACCTAATACTACAATTTTTGATCATTTTAGAGCTCATGATCCAACAAGGCTGCTATTAAAGAGTCTATAAACTAACTTATGTGGGTAAAATTATTTTTTCCTATAAATATAAAAAGATTCGAAATTCAAGATTCGAAATTCAAGATTCGGAATTCTAGATTCGAAATAAAGTATTCTAGGATATCCTAAAATACCTGATTATTCTGTAATGTGCATTCCTAAATACAGTATCTGGTCTAAGAAGACATATGCACATAATAATGAAAATGTCAAGTCTCAAACCCATAACCTCTGGTCTAGAGACAGCGCTATGACACTGCTGTTACCAGACAAATCGCAATTTATTAATAATGTTTTTGGAAAACAATTTAGAAACAGAGTAAAAATAAAACTAACTAATAGCTTTAAACATACCAAGAGATAAACTGTCAATGCTTTGGAATTGTGATTCGAGAGGTTTTAGATATTCAAGAAAATGTTGAGCTCTCTCTTGTACATCAAGTCTAGATCCGGATAAACTAATCTCGTGCCAGTATTTGCATTCATCCAGTGGTGTAAGGATACCTAGATACATAAGGAAAATTTCAAACTATTTTGTAATGGGCCAAAATCTGTGCCGTAATGGGCCAAAAAATAACATTTATTTATAAAAAAAAAAATTGTATTAAACTTATTGCATAAAAAAGATATCTTTAAAAACAGTAAGAGGGTCTTAATATAAAAGTTAAAAAAACACCCATGAAAACAGAACAAGTTATAAAACAGAACAAAACAAGTTATATGAAACAGAACAAGTTATAACTGCTTTAGCTGTCCTGCCAAGCAACAATAAAGCAAGTTACATTCATTTATTCTAGCATTGGTAAACACTGGCGTAAAGTTACGGGGTTGCAGGGTTGCCCGGCAACCCTTTGATTTTCTCAATACTAATAATGCGTAAGGAATTACGTTCGACCAAACGAAGACGCCATTATTACTGCGAACAAACTTCGTTTACGTTCGTTAAAATATGTCAATACCGATGCGTCATTCACGACACAAATGCATTCAACTGGTATTTAAACTCCTGTTTGCTAAATAATTCACGTGTGAATCGCTATTGTGACGTCAGTAATCAACGTGTGAATCGCTATTATGTCGTAATCAATTGCCAGGTTCAAACAACCGCTATTATAATGCAATGAATCCACATGTGAATCCCTACTATTTCGTAATAAATATGCTGCTTGCCTGAGGAAAACATTGCATATAAATATAAAGCAGTGTTGGAAACGATTTAGGCAGTTTATTTCAGCGATATTTCGTTCTGGAAACCTAATATTTCCGACGGACGGGTCTTCGTTTGTAAGATAACCACACACTCGTGCGGGCTTGACGAAAGGCGCATGCGACATAGCTACTGTGACGTCACTCGCCAGGCAATCGGATTCGACTGTTTCTCATTACACGGACTCGCCGAACGCGCGTAATTTTAATTTGTCTCATCCCTACGTAATTCTGAATACGTTTACGTTTGTATGAGCTTTTACAAAGCACATATTTAAAGGGTTGCAAACCGAAAACAAAGGGTTGCAAACCGTTTTTTTTTTCGCGCCTACCGGCGCGAGGACTTCCTTTTTTTCTGGTTTTTGCAACCCTAACGTTTAGTAAAACTTTACGCCTATGTTGGTAAATACAGCATTATTAACATAAAGGTAGCCTACCTGAAGTATTTTCCTCAGGTTGATTCTTATCAACATGACTACTGGACTGAGATTTTCGAATCGTGGTTCCCAAACTCTGCTCCAAATCAACCAGAAGTTTCTGTAGGTTTGGGTTGAGAGATCCTTTAGTGTTGTCTTTCAGCAAACTTGGGGCAAAAACCTAAAATTTTTGGGAAAATAGAATTCAGTTGTGCGTTATTAAAAGACTATTTGTTAAATTTTTTCAGAAATATTTAGAAAATTTCATATATATCTAAATGAAATTTGTTTTATAAAATGGAATAGACATTTTTTACTTCTTTGTTTTGATGTTTGTGTATAGAATTAAAATAAAATAAAAAGGCATTAATTTAAACTTTGTATAAGAAAATAAACAAAAAAAACTCAACAAAAAAAAACAAGAGAAAACACAACAAAAGTAAAATACAAGATCATTTTTTTGCAATAAATTGTAATTATTTTAAAAATAAAACAATCCTGAGGAAACTGCTTTACCTTCTGTACACTATGGTACAAGCCATTAACAGCATCTGGCATTGAAGATATGAGAATATTTGTATGAAGATTTTGTAATGTAATCGTTTCAGGTTTTGGTTTAAAAAACACAAGGACATTTTTCTTTGCTGTATCCCCACTTATCTGAAAAAGGGTTTTTATTTTCGTGATTAGTTTTAGTTATATACCAGTACCATTAATAAACCCATAAACAAAAGGTTAAAACAGGTGAGTATTTTTTTTAGATAGTAAATGAATACCTTCTTCGTTCTATGAATACCTTCTTCGAAAAAAAGTTAAAAGTTTGTGTTGAAAACTAACTATATGCTGTGTGAAAAATAACCTAAAATATAACATTATTTAGCGAAATAAACAATTTAAATTAAATATGACAATATGCAAAGAACAAAACAATAACATCTTACTTACTGAACATACTTGAAAAAATAACAAAATTGAGCAGTAATAACATTCTATTTCATCTACAAACTAAATTTAATTATAAAATAAATTAAAATGGTTAAAATTACTTACTGAATTTGCTAAACGAATCTGTTTCTCAGAGTCAAGATAAGACACCAAAGTCGAACAATTTCCATCGTCCAAAAAACTGTCCAGTTCTGTTTCACTGGCGAATTTAAGATTCCCATGATTGTTGAAGTTGGTAGATATTAACTTGGTGATGAAATCCTTTCTTTCATCCTTCGCCATTTATTCTGGCACGCTAAAACAACGTATTTTCAACTAAAAAGTCGACAACGCCAAATTAGAGATTTTGTAAACAGAATGATTTTCGCATTCTTAGGAACCGCTTGAAATAAAATGACATCGTTTCCCTGCATCATAAAAATATCATTTCAGTCATGGAAATCGCATTTGTCTTATACGTTATGTTCTTGTTGGTCAACAGTAACCGACATTTTAAGCACCTTACACACGCATTTTATATCTTTTAAGCACATTTTAAGTCTCTAACAATGTATCTGAATATGATTAAAACAATTTTCAAAATCTTTGTTCCATTTATTTCTTTCAAATTCAAGTACAGATCTTTGTCATCTTATGAGCCTGTACAAAATCGTTATTGTGATATTACTCATGTGTTTAGTCCATGCTACTGTGCTCAACTAAGCCTAAATAAGTGTAGACCCTTTTGAAAAACCGATCTGGTTTTTCGCTGTCAAAATAAAATATTGTTGTTAAGCTAATCTGGCATCGAACAAACATAGAAGTCCTTAAAAATAACCTGCTTTTTGGAATTAAAACAAGACCTTACATATCGATTTGTTTTATTTGCAAAGCTTCAAGAATACGCTATGCGTGGAAATCATTAAAACGAGATTATAGCGAAGCTTACATTGTACATTTAGCATAGAACCCAAAGTTGTTCATACAGCAGGTGTTTGAAGTAGGGCTGTCACCCAACATAATTACATCAAAATATAACGAAAATAGTACGAAAAATAACGAAATGAACTACAACTTATAATTAGACTTGCGTGAAACTTGTAAAAACGTCTTGTTGGGGTAAAAATGTAGTGTACGAGGCTGTGGTCGTACGCCAGCCTCTTTTTATATGAGTACGTTACTTGGCGAGTGCCGGTTACTGTATGCACAGTGGAAACAGGCGCGAGTAAAATTTTACGCGTAGAATAAGTTAACAGCGTTTGGTGGCGATAATAAAAGCGGGGAATTCCCAATGACGTTAGCAGCAGATCAGATGAGAGTGATGTCATTTCCGCCGGCGTCATCAATGTAACCTATTTCGCTGCTTACAGGCCTGAAGAAGTTTCCCCTTGGTAAGGCTTCATTTGAGTGGAGTTTATGTTGTTCTACTTGAAGAGGACGAGGGTTTTCAGTTCTTTTGTAACTTCTGTTTCCGGACTTTTTCGGGCGACGGAAAGATCGGGATTTGGGATCAATTGGAGGACGACCGTTACTGATGTAGCGGCGTTTCTGGCGCTGGTCTGGGGCCGGGATAAGTTCATCATCTTCTTCTGCTTCGGATAATGATGACATTTCCAGTCGTTCACTGTCATGTCTGAGTGGTGGGGGTGGGGTGGGTTCTGGGAGGTAATGTGAATACTGGGGTTGATTTGCTCCATTAATCATCAATCTTCGGTTTAAATCTGCAACATCAAGACTTAAAGAGCTTCCAGGGATTGATCCTGATGTCTCACTGATGTCTGAGGGGTGATGGCGGTAAAGATACTGATCCGGATGAAATTTTGTGCTCCGCACTGCGGCGGGAGTTGGTACTCCTACATCAAAAGGTCTTCCCAGGAGCGAGGAGTAAGATTCGTTAGCGAGAGGAGGTGGGAGGTCCGCATCCAGTTCTGTGTCCTCGTCTTCTTCTTGTAGGACTCGAAGTTCATGATCAGTGGGAGGGGGTGGGAGTCTTTCTGATCCGGAGGACCTAGGAGCGGAGTCGGAATCTGATCCAGAGGGGCGGCATGACGAAGATGACATGGGTTCATCACTTGTGGAGCAGGTTGTCTTCCGCTGATGAGCAGGATAAGAGTCCTCCAAAGGAGTTGGGGAGACAGGCTCCGGAGGCGGGGGAGGAAGAGGTTCGTTGCGGGGAAGAGACGGCCGATATCGAGATGAAGAGCTACGGATGCTGCTGTTACGACTGTCTTTTCCACGAAGACTTTCAGCGTTTTCGTTCATTATTTCATTCAAGACTTGCTGGACTCGCATCTTGTCTTCTGGCCTCATCTGTTTAAAAATTCAATTATTTCTATGAAATTTTTCTTTCGGTAATTTTAAACTTAAAACGGTCACTTTATTTTAATAAAAAAAAAACAACAAGATCTTATTTTATAAAGGTAAGGTTGTAACATCTGTTGTAGCCTATATTTTAAGCACAAAAAAAACGGTCGGATTATTTTTAACACCAAAAATGGCATAATGCTTTTCGATTCTTTAGGTGTGAGGTCCCACAGCCAAGCAGGCTAGGGTATCTAAGATTTAGGCTGGAGTTAGCCCATTACTTATCATTTTTTCTTACTGGTGTATCGATCATCTGGAAGAGTTGTTTTTCTCTGCGTCGCTTGGCGCTGCTCGAGTAATGTCCGGGGAGTGCGTTGGAGCGGTCGCTACGACGACTGCGACGCGAGGCATGACTGCTGACGCTCCTTCGCGAGTCGGGTGAGCTTGGCACGTCGCTGGCGCCACCGTGGGACCGGGTTCCAAAGGACGGAAGGTGCGGGGGGACCATATCGTCCCATTCGTAATCTATAATATTAAATCGTAATAAAAAGTGTACATTGTTGGTAAAATTTAAAGAAAAATTTGTTACTGAAGAAGTATGCAACATCTTATACGTACAAAATGACTAATTTTGTGTTTTAGAAAAGAATTATAGTTTAAAATAATAAGTTTTAATAAAATGCATTGTTATCCCTTTTTTTTAATTCATTATGGTATGAAATGATAGTAAAAAGACAGTTTTATCAATGATAATGAATGGGAATTGGGTGCATGGAAAAATTTTGATAAATGATTTTGTAACTGTTCTGGTATAAATTTATCTCTTTGAAGTGACAGATTTAAACAGGTAAGAATGGTAAAGTATGGATATAACACAAATGCAGAAAAATATAAGTTGTATAAAGTATGCAGTAAAAAGGTTGGTTATATCACATGTTCAGTGCATGTACATTGTTACATAAAAAGAAATAAGTTGTGAATTCTAAGTGCATTTGAGTGGTAAGAGGCAGTTTTTGAGCGAAAAGTTACCTCGTGCGCGCTGTCGGAAGATTCCGGTAGATCTAAGTGGAAGAACTGTGTTGAAAGGAGCGAAGAGAATAAAGAAAGAAAGAAGAGGGGTAGGAGGAGAGTGGGATGCAGGGTAATAAGTTAGTCCTACACTAAGGTTGCACTACTTTACAATAAGAGCATGCTTGGTGTATTTTTTAAATTTCGCTATATATTAAGACCTACTTTGTTGTTCATTGATAGAAATGCCACTGGTCTTGTAGTTGGTCTGAACTGAAGACGCTGAACCGTTAAACTGCGTTTGAAAGATTAGTCAGCCGCGTTAAGTTAGTTTGCGAGTAAAAATGCACAAGAAAAGCAGAGTTTAATAGGTTAAGGTTACATACAGGTTACACAGCCCAGTACTAGAGGACACTTGATTGTATAAGTTAACTACTATGGGATCCAATCAAGGAATTTTAGGTTTACACACACTTTAACTTAAAAATTTTATATTATACGGATAAATAAAACATTTTCTATTTGTTTTAAACTGCTGTGGCTTATAAGCGCATGAGAATCTAAAATTCTGCATATAAGTTTTGTACACTTTTTTTAGTCTTATTAAAAATTAAATGTTCTTTTAATATGACTGGCCATTTATGAAACAACTTATAAAAATACACAAAAATAAAGCTGTAAACCCCATAAAAAAAAAGCTTCCAAAAATACTGTCTCAGGCCTTTACAAAAAGACCAGATATTTTAACTTTTAAAATTTGGAAACATTTGTATTAAAGCTATATAAGAGTACATAATATTGAAAACGCTATGACTGTATCTACAGTCTACACATAAATGACTTTTATCCTTTCTCATGTCTTTAAGAAAACCTACATTTTACTCTTAAAAAACTCTTAAAAAAAAAACTGTACACACCTTATGTGAGTCATAGTCTTGCCACGAAGCTGGTGGTTTTTTAATGGAGTCATTATCTGAAACAGATGATGGACTTACAGGTTGTGGTTGTACTCTGCAGAACAGAGGTCTACGCTGCTCCTGTTAAATAAAAATTGTAATTATTAAAACATGGTGTATTTTTTGTTTAAATACACCTGAAATGAAGTTTAGAAAAAAAAAGTGTGACAAAAAAATAGCTTTGCAGTAAAATAATGATTAAATTTAAAGCATACTACAATAAAGAAAATGCAATCACAATTTATCCCTGATTTTCCTGATTAAAATTGCTCACAATCGTTTTTTTTTATTTTTTGTCTTTAAATCTGCCTAAATAAAGATATTCTAACTGCTCTGCATTTCTTTTTTATTTCTTTTGTTTTTTTATTATAAGGTACTTACTTGATCAATATGGTTGGTGGAGTCGTAACCATACATTTCACGAGATGTTGGTCGATAACCAGTTGGTGGGCTTGGTATTGGTGGGGGTGGATGTTGGTCCCTTATACTGTCTGTAAAAGTTAAAAAATTTAAAAAAAAAATAGAAAATTGTATTTAACCAAAATATTATAAAATATTGCTGTTATTAAACAATATCTATACTGCCTGTAAAAGTTTAGAAAAATTTTAAAAAAATTTAAAAAAAAAAAAAAAAAATTTTTATTAAACAATGTCTAAAATGTTCTGAAACCAAAACTACTCATCCAGTTTTTACATAATATTTGAATAAACCAAAATAGATAATGCTAAAGTTTTAAACTTATACACTAAAGTCAGTACCCGTACCTGGATTAAAACTATTTGTAAGTTCAAATTCCTTGCTCCGATGGCTACCCCTTCTGTAATGTTTCGTTTTTTTTCTACGACGACGTATTAGCAAAACCACAATGATTATAATGGCCACCAGTACCACAAAGCTCACAATGATAGCTATAATAGTGGGCATGCCTAGACCTGCCTCACTAGGAGCAGTTTTCAAGTGTGCATGGTATGCATTACATCTTGTATCTTGTGCAACATCTGCAAAAAAATCAACTTTACTTAAGTATAGCTACATATGTTATCATACGGTGCATAAAGCATTTATGCCTGTTGTACAATACATTTTGTTTTTTTTAATATAAAAGCAAGCCAGTTATTACTGTATTATATACTTTTTGACTAAAAAGTATCTTCCTTCAAAACTCAGTTTTTATATTAAAAAATCAATTACTGTATACAATATTGTTAGTAAAACAGGTCATATTATACACACATTGTACTCCAAGCAAACTTTTATATATATATATATATTTATGAAAAAATTGGACATCCGAATGAATCCACTTACCCCCACTAGCTGAGCAATTGCAAGCGAAACCACCAGGATAGTCAAAACAATGCTCCAGCTTCCCGCATGTTTTCAATCCCAATGGTGTAAGACATTCATTAACATTCTTCTCACAATGCTTGCCAGACCAACCTCTCATGCATGAGCACGATGGATGGCTTCTGCTATCTATTACACAAGATCCACCATTCTGACATTTCTTTGATTTGCAACCAGCAACCACCTCACAGAAGTGACCACTAAATCCAGGCTTGCACCGGCAGCTGGAAATACAAAGTTACAAAGTTAAAGGCTACTGATCAAATGGTCATAATGGGTTGTCTAAATTGTCAGCTATACATTAAAAAACAAGTAAAAGAATCACAAAAATCAATTAGGCACAAAGTTATATACGAAGTACCTTGCAAGCAAATATCACACTCATATAGCTTATTACTTTCAATATTATTCAGCAAATTCTTTAAAACAATATATTTTTAAAATAAAGTTAAAATCACAGAATACATTAAAACTAGCTTTACCTAGCTTCATATATTTTGATATATTACTTTGAATGCTACTGTGCCATATGAACTATTTTGAAATATTTTTACCTGGCTTCACGTCCTGTAGCAAGACACCTTCCATTATTTAAACATGGCTCACCACCACAAGGGTTTAGCACTTCACAACGGTCACCAACAAAGTTAGACAGGCAGTCACATCTATGGTGGCCATCGGCAGCAGGAAAACAACTGCCACCATTTAAACATGGGTTCTTCATACATGCTCCCATTGTAACAACTCTTTCCATACAGCTGTCAATCAAAAATTATATCAAAATCTGTTGCTGGACTAGTGTATGGCAAATTAGGGCTTATAAGACCTGTTACTCCAGCCTATGTGTAGTTATAAACCTGGATCTTGATAACTCAGATTTTAGCCATTTATACTAAAATTTTTAAAAAAGGGAAATTAAAAATAAAGTAAAAAGAAGGGGTCTAATATGTACTGTGTATAAAAATACAATACATAAATAAGCTTACTTAAAATATAAGCTATATACAATAGTTTATGTGTATAAAATATAACATAAAACTCAACTATGGGCATTAGGTGTAAAAAACATATAAAAGAACAAGCTAAACAGAGGTAGCTGTTATGAGGATAAATATGATCATCATTTGAGACATCTCAATCTCTTACCTGTTCTCCACATCTTCCAGTGAGATCAAAGTGATCCCTGATGTCTTGCTGTTGGGAGGAAGATTGATGAAATCAACCTCGTTTACTTCCACATCTTCCAAACATCCTCTGAACCCGCTCTGGATGTTGTTTTCCTGCTCTCTTGATCCCTTGTTCCGCTTTGATCTTGCTGGGCTTGGGAATTCCCCTAATGTGACATCTGTTAGGTCCAAATTCTGACGGCCAGTGCTTGCTAAGAGCCGAGATGTGTATATTTGATCGACAGTAATTTGAAATCCACAGGGTGAGTTCTGTTGACCGACTGATTGTACATTGATGTCGTGCCAGTGTCCATCATTTATTTTTACTGCGTCTCGAACTATAAATTGTGGACCACTTCCACAGTCAAAGGAAAATTTTATCAAACCATTAAAGGTCTGCAAATGGGCAAAGTCTTGGTTGCCAGTGGCGTATAGTAAAGTTGCATTAGATTGGAATGTACGGATTCGTAAATTTGCTCTGAAAGGTGTATGTCTCATATTGCCGCTGAGTTTGTAATTTGCAGAAGATTTTCCATTAAAAGACATAACAGAAGGTAGTAGGATTGGGTTGGAGCATCTATACTTGTTAGGTTCTGTCAGGTCAGGAGTGCAAAAGAGGCCATCAGAGCACGGGTTTCGTGTATCTGAGCACGCAGGCTCACATGTTGGGCTTACTGTTCCAGGGGGGCAAATACATTCGCTTTGACGGGTGAATTTTGGGGTGACAAGTGACCAACTGATTGACGAAACTGGGTCAGAAGGGTTGGTTTTACTGTATGGGATTAATGAAGGCACTTGTCTGCATTTTGCCTTTTTTCCTTGCGTGCATTGGGTGTTACTACAAGAAGTACCTTCAATGCTAAAAACTTCGACTCTTAGTTTTTCTTCAATGAGTTCTCGGTTGGTTTCTAAGCTTGATTTCAGTCGTTTTGATTGATAAAAACTTCGTGAAAATGTATCTGGTGGCGGCCTTTTCACACTAAATAGCAATTCAACTCTATCTTCAATTGACTGTAACGAAATCACCATCAAGTCTCTTTCCCTGTTAAATCCATTTGGAAGAACACTAACGGACAATTGGTCAATGAAGAGTGAGTGATATAAGGCAAGATATTGCTCCTTATCTTGTATACCAACAAATGAGATGGAGACGCTGTTTTCAAGTGCAAGCTGTGTTATTTCTGTCACTTTAACCGGTATGGCTGCCACGTTAAAACGGCTTCCATCGCTAACACGAACCGATATATCATGCGTGCCAGTTTGCAATGGAGATTCTGAGATGATAGCGCCACTGGTGGGGTAGATTAAAAACCTTTCAAAGTCGTCAGGTGTCGCTAGAGAGAAACGAAGTCTGTCTTCATCAAATAAGTCCCGATCGGTGGCGTGTAAGCTCTGAGTGATTTGACCTCCACAGAACTCATCTATAAATACAGCGTATAATTAACTCTACTTAGTTAATTTAATGTTTTTTTTATACCAAAAGTTACAATAAATGGGATGTAGTTGGTATTACAAATTTTCCACTTGAATAAATGTAATTTATTTATCTTTGTGTAAGGAGGGCAACGACAGTCTTTACAACAAAGGTGTTCTGTTTCATACACCTCATGCCCTCTTAAGAATTGACACGTATTTAACTTTTCAAAAGACTTCAGAAGATACAACATCTTACCTACAAACACAGGTTTTCTGTTTCATACAGTCCGCTTAAGGGTAACAACGTATATAACTTTGTTGTTTTTTTCATATTTTTTTTGGTAAAATGAATTCAGATGAAAAAGCAACTTACCTCCAAACACACTGACGTGGATATAATGAGAAGTCATTTGTGGAGCATACTGGCTTTCCTTGAGCACAATGATGTTCAGAAGAAGAGGAGCGGATGTGAGAGGAGCCGGGGATCCTGAATCCTTCACCTCCAATGACAACTGATGTACTAATCTTTGGGAGTTGAGATTCTGGGATGCGTCATTAAGTCGCAATGGTTGGCGAGATTTGAGGACATTTTGATCATCCAAGTAAAACAGATCTAAAAATTATTATTAGTTTATTTTTTTATTTAAAATATATGAATGAATAAATATTACTGATTTATTTTAGTCTTTATAGTGGTCTATAAGTGTAGCAAGCAATTTAACTACTTTACCACAAGGCAGTATGACCTATGACCATTAAAATGTGCTGCACATTTTAACTTTACGCTGAGTTTATAAATAGTTTTAATAGTAAAACAGTGATTTTAAGCCAGTTATCAGACATTTGAAATGAATGAATGTAACTTGCTTTTTCGTCGCAGGGCCGGAAAAGAGCTACCATGTATTTTACTTGTAAGCGAGATTTTTTTTTTAAACATAATGATTGGTCTAATTGTGACCTAATGGGCTTACATATTCAATGATAAAATGTCCACAAAGTAACAATATGGAGTATATAATATTCCAAATTACCTGAAGAGGCTCCAGGCATGATTCGATATCTAAAAGGTTGTCCATTGTTAACACCATCTGCATCTGTGGCATTCAAACTGACAACACCATGCACAACAGAGTTACTGGAGCTCTCATGTGCAAATACTGTGCAGTTTGTGGCATCTTCCGAACATTGGACACTACCACTATCAGCATTGGGAGGGGGTGTAACTATAAATGATGGTTGGTTGTCATTGACATCTGTGACTGTCACCACTAAAGTAGTTTCAGCACTTTGAGCGGGTAAGCCGTGATCAGTTGCGAAAATTTGGATGGAAAACGACTGTTTTGTCTCATAGTCGATTCCTGGCTCTGTAATTGTAACTGCACCAGTTACAGGGTGAATTTTGAATGGGGATGTATTAGAACCAAGGGTATATGTAATATTGCCAGCTGCCCCACTGTCCTTGTCTGTAGCAGAAACTGTAGTAACTGTTCGCCCAATTTCAGCGTCTTCCGATATTTCAATCTGAAAATGTGATTAAAATAAACATTAAAATTTGATTCAGGACTGTGTGTCTAACCATTATAGCCTCTCCTGTATTTAAGTAAGTTTGACAGGTGCATATGTATTGCATTATTCAGTAGAAGGGACTATGGTAAAATACATTGAAAATTTGTCCTGTGTTGGCTAAATTTAAAATAACGTGCTAGCTTACGAGTTACCATGTATATTATTTTGTGGGTAACTATTTTTTGAGGTATTTTTTTATTTTTTTAATGTATGGCTGATCATGTGGTAAATCCATTAGTGACCACTGGGTTGGAGCAATTGCCGTTAAATGTCTTGCCAAAGGACACATACGCCCACAATGGTAGCAGCGACAAGCCTTGAACCTTTACCTCTGGGTTAGAGGCAGACGCGGTAACCACTTTGCCATGCGCCAGAAAAGTAGCATTAGTTATAAATTTTACCTCATAACTGGTGGCAGTGAAAACAGGTGCATTATCATTCACATCAATAATTGCTATGCGAACTGTGCATTCACTAGATAGAGGATTTGAACTTCTATCTGCTGCTGATATAGTGAGCACATAGCTTTGGTCACTCTCGTAATCTACAGTTGCAATGAGACGAATTTCACCTGCAAAAATAATGCCAATTTGTAATAAAAAATTATAAAGTTATACCCAAAATAAGTATATACCGAAAAAAACAAATAAGATTAAGAGAATTTGTTTAAAAAACAAAAAAAATTAAAAACAAACTTAACTGTTGAGTATCTTAAAAACATTAAATGATAATTTAAAAAAATAAACATAATTTTTTTTTTTATCATAACATACCACTGTCCTGATTGATTACAAATTTTCCATGTTCATTTCCGTGTGTGATAGAATAACGTAGTTTTGCATTTGCACCACTGTCAATACTATGTGCTGAAACTTGTAATACAACCAAGCCAACCCTGGCATCTTCACGAAACTCAGTATTGTACTGTGAATAGAGAAATTTTTACAGTGGTGATATATTCTGCCATGAATCTTACTCAGTGTACAGATATTTTTGAAGTTTGTTATTTTGCTGACCAACATTTCACATTTTATTTAAGTGTGATGTGATTTTCGCAAAACAAAATATTTTCTAGTACAGTGTGATGTGAAAATGTAACATTTGTTTTGTTACAATATCCAAAATAAGATTTTTAATACAGTATTATAAACGAAACATTTCATTGTGTATTAATATAAAAAGAAGCATTTTATGTATTAAAAATTTAAAACTTTTTGCTTTAAAAAACCTACTTGATTTATTTAAATAAGAAACTAACCTGGTTTAAGTCAAAAATCGGAGGGTTGTCATTCACATCAAGTATTTGTAGATGTAGAATATCAGTGGTGGACATTCGCATTGTGCCGTCATCAATTGCCTGTGTGATGTCATAATGATGTATTTATTAAGTTTAAAATTCTTCACGAATATTTGTTGAAGTAAAATAGTATAAGGTAAAATAAACCATGTTGATCTAGTGTCTAAGAAGATACCCATTTTATACTTGACACTGAGTATGAGGTGTATAAATACAGTATATAGGCGCACAAGTTATAACTCGACAATGCACATAAAATGTTTATACCTAGCCATTGTTTAAGTTATCCACTAAAAAATTATTATTTTAAACTATGCTTATACTCCTATGCACAAAATGGCCTATACACTGAAAAAGTTCTATACTCTATTAAAAATAAAACTTACAATGATCTCGATTTGATAAGAAGGAACTGTTTCTCTGTCAAGTGGTTTGTTCAAAACCAGCACACCGGTTTTGGATTCGATACTAAACTGGTTGTTCATATTATCTCGAAGCTGGTATGTAACTGAACCATTTAAACCTGTGTGGAAAAAATTAATTATTTTCAGTGGCATGTCAGACAAAAAATTTACAATTGTTTTTTTTAAATGTAATGACATTAAAATGCAATTTGTTTATTATTTGTGATAACTACTTTAATGATATTTAAAACTAGGACTTTTATAGTTGCATAAATACAAAAAAAAAACTTTTTGAATAATGCTAACTTTTATTTGTCTTTACAATAACGCTAACGAAAATTTTGAAATATTTTAAACAAAAAGTTAGGATATAGCGACAAAACAACAGTTGTTAACACGCTTGCAGTTAAAAACATATTTAAATTTAATTGAAAGAAAATAAGCATGGTCTCTACACCATGTAATAATATAATGCATGAGTTGTACCTTGATCTGGGTCAAAAGCAACCACTCTATGCAGAGATGAATTAGTTGGGGTGTTTTCACGTGTTGAATGCCTCAGTGATGTTGGAACAAATATAGGAGGGTTATCATTTATATCCTCAACAGTTATGTGGACCTGAGATGTGCAAAATTTGTATGATCATTTTAAATCATTTTAAAGTCAAAATATTTTAATTAATATTCTTTAAATTTTTAAAGCATTGTTTCATGCAAATTTTAATGCAAAATTTCAAAACTTAAAAATGTATAGTTTTATTGCCTACACTTTTCTGTGTTCCTTGTCTAGTACTTCTATATAGAATGGAATGTCTTACCTTGCTAATGCACTGCTTATCCCCACCATCTATAGAAATAGCAGTGAGTGAATATTCTGATGTTATTTCACGGTCCAGTGCCCTTGCAGTTCGCAATTCGCCTGCGAAAAAAAAATTAATTGTTTTTCTATTTTTATAAATTTTAACCAAAAAATTTTTTTTAACCAATTTTGATTTAAAATAATTCTCATTTACCTGTACGAGGATCCAGATTAAACTGGTCAGAACCGGTTCCTGTTAACTGGTAGCTAACACGGCCAGCTTCTCCTATATCAGCATCCGTAGATAAAATATTGAGAATTAATGTCTGAGTTGCTGCATCCTCACGAACAAAACCTCTGTATTCCAACTGTAATATTGAAAATAAATATTAAATCAAAATTTCCGGATACCGTATGCTAAGAGTCCAGGTAATGTGATTTTTCATTAGAGCCTGACAAATTTAGAACCAAAAATCATAAAACACTAATTTTAATACTTTTAAAAAAGGAAAAATTTAAGACCAAATTTAAAGATTTGACAATTTTTTGTTCTAATACCTTTGTAAATAAAAAGGTTAAAAGCCCCCAAACATATGGTCCCCTTACAGATTACAGCACCTTTAAAAATAAAATACCTACACCTATTCTTACCTGGCTACAATCAGGTGCATTGTCATTAATATCCCCAATAGTTACATGAACAACTGTTGTATCAGTATACAAGCCATCAGTAGCGAGTATTGTGAGCTCATAATGGTCTTTGTCTTCGCGGTCCAGGGATGTTACCACCTGAAAAATGTTTAAAATTTAATAACATATGCTATATGGTAGCAGGTTTAATTTAATAACTTTTTGATTTGTTTTTATTCTGTATGGGTGAGGTCCTGGGATTTAGCCTAGATTTGGCTCATTACCCCAGAAAAACAACTGTTTGATAATTGAAACTTAAAAACTTCTGTCAATGTGTATATAAAGCATATGCAAAAAAATGTGTATGCAAAAATGTAACTTTTGTAAAAAAAATGTTATAACTTAGTCATGAAAATAGTTATACAGTATATTTTTTTCACCTAGCAATGTCATACTATTTATAAATTAAAAGCACCAATATATACCTGCAGGCCAGCAGTTACAAGATTCTTTTGTTTTTGACATTTAGTTACAACAGCAAATTTTCCATCTGAGTTACCAACTGTTATGTAGACTTGAATATTGGTACTTAGTGCGGTATCATTGTCAGAAATTCGCATAAATTTTCTGGACAAATACCCCACATCGACACTGAAATATAATTCTATGTTATGAGATATCCATGACCAAAACGCGATTTTAAAGTTTCATTTAAAAAAAACATAGGAAAAAAATGCACAAAAATTGGTTCTACATTTATACACATTTTACAATACCTAGTTTAAATCTTAAAATTGACTGTGCAAATGGAAAAATGGCATAAATGCCACAAAATATAGAAACTGTTGAAATTTTGCATAAAAATTTTCACATTAAGTTCATTGTGTATGTCACAGGCTTTTACGCGAAATTTCTAAAACTTTCTACATTTCTACAAAGTATGATTTACATGAAATTTCTAAAACTATCTACAAAGTACCAACCTTTCTGATATAGTGACTGTGTATCTCTTCCTAGAAAACTCAGGTGGAGAATCATTAATGTCAACTGCATTAATATTAACAGTAGTTGTACCATTGTTGCCAGCCAAGTCAATTGCTTGTACAGTAAGAGTGTAAAACGGTTTGATTTCCCGATCCAGAGGCAGTAATGACTGGATTAAACCGGTTTTGGGATCGATAGAGAAAAAGTTTGTGTTGTTGTTGGTGGGGCTTGACTTTATGCTATAAAAGAAAGTTAAAATTAAATTTGGTTTAAATGCAAGTTTTCAGGCTTGTAGTTAAATTGGGCATTACTCCAGTCATAGCTTAATGTCAGCTTACACACCAGACATATGGTTTATTCAAACACATAATGCTTACTGTCAAATAATAACACCAGTGTTTTCTTGATTTTCATACATATATAGTGCACCCATACACCTTATGCTTGCTGTTATTGTAATACTAATATAATCGTTTACATTAATATTATAATTTATTAAACTCATACGTCTCATGTTGACTGTTCAAGGTATAAAACTGGTAATTCCTATATACCAGATATTAAAACTACATTCAAGTGCTTATTGTGCAACTGTAACAACAATACTAAATGCAATTCTTACCTGTAAGTAAATTTTCCAAATTCTCCATTATCCTTATCAACAGCATGTACTTGTACAACATTTTGACCAGCTGGTAGTCCTTCAGTGATTGACACTTCATAATTGGATGACATAAATGTGGGAGAATAGTCATTCACGTCAGTTATTCGTATTTGCACCTAAAAGAATAAAAATTAATGATTAAATTTACATTTTAGCAAAACACAAACAAATTTGTATAACATCAAGCATTGAACATCAAGCATTGAACTGCGCATTCTTTGCTTACAATAAGCGCTCTAACCAGTGAGCCACAGCACCATATTAATATTGCAGATTTATATATATATATACAATAATAATTAAATGCAACAGAAAGTTATATGCTTATGGCAAATGACAGATTTCTAGGTTTTCCTTAATTATAGACCTAACTACATTCACAACCTTTAATTTTTCCCTGGCATGTTTTATAAAATTGCCATATGCCACAGTGAATTTCCAGTTCTACATTACCTTAGCTGAAGCTACAAGTTCTGGGGTAGTTTTGACGAATGCAAGTACTGTAACTTCGTATGATGATTTGTGTTCTCTGTCCACTGGGTTAAGCAATGATATTTGACCTGATACAGAGTCAACACTAAACATGTCAGCTTCAGGGTAAAGCTCTGTTGTTATGTTGGGTGGTTCTAAAAAATAAATATAGAACAATTGTTATTAAGTGTTTTGTCCAAGGACACATATGCCCACAATGGTAGCAGCGGCCTGCCTTGAACCCATTACCTCTTGGTTAGAGGCAGGCGCGCTAACCACTTTGCCACGGCGTCGGACTAAGTGAAAATGAAGTAAGTGGAAATAAAAACACGGTAGTTTAGGTAAAAAGACAGAAACTAAAACGTGAAATATGGTAAGATCAAAAATTAAATCTATTTTTAATTTAAGTTTTAGGTAAATAGTGGTAAATTTACAAGTTGGATAAAAGTATATGAGAATATTAAATATTTTAATTTCTGACAAGGTGAATCTTATAACATAATTTTAATCCAACCAAAAAAAAAGAATTTTCTTATAAATTTTCACTTGTTGTGAAGCTGACATGCAATTTCATATATAACTTTATTTGTCTCTTCGATTACGGTAGCGAAGATTTAGAAATAATTTAACGAAAAGACAGGATATAGCAACAAAACAACAGTTGTTAAAACACTTGTAATTTACCAGTTATCATGTCTTCTTCAGCATATTCATAATCATCCTCTGTTTCAAGAGAAGAGTCAATGAAATGGTGTGCCAACTTGTATATTATCTCTGTACCATTTGCACTTGCTTTGACTGTAGTTAACTGAAATTCAAAACAATTATGTTAAAATTTGTATTATTTTAAAATTGACAATAAAATTGGGTTCAAGTCTGTAGCAGATGCCACCGAAATATACTGTTTAAGGTACCATAGCATTTACTTGTGATTCCAATGTTTTTAATTTTGAATATTTTATAAAAAATTAGCTTTATTGATTTAAGATTTTGTTTGAATATTAAACTGACGATTCCATTTACAAAATAAATATATTTTGTTATACAATTGGTTGGACTTGATTTTTGTCTGTTTCATTTCATAGCATCAAAATCCTATTAATTGCATAATTAATACCAATATATACTTTCTAATCTACAGGAGTAAGGTCCTACATCTAGACCTACTAGGGAACAGGGACTTAGGTTTAAACTGGCCATTACCCTATAAAACTTACATTTGAGCTGACTTGGTTCTCTGCAATAGTAGCTTCATACACATCCTGTGTGAATATTGGTACTGACTCAGGATGACTGGTCAAATAAATTGAAACAGAAGTCAAACTTCTTAGTTTTTCCACACTTCCACCATCAGTAGCTCTTATAAAGAAACTTAAAACTTGACGGTTTCCTGAAAAAATGTGGGAAAATTTTTAATATTTGTGTAAAATTGTAAAAAAATGAAAGCAAAATGATTAGGGTTCTTTGGCTTTTAGGTTAAGATTGGAAAATATTGTTTTTCATTCCAAATGAATCCGTTTTTGGTAGGACTAAATTTATTTCATGGAAACCAACAAAGTAACATACTTGGTAACTCATAAGCTGGCACAAGGTGTATGAAGCAGAACACCTGTGTTATAACAACTCTGGTAGTCACGTGAAGAGAAAGTAAGTTACATTCATTTATTTAAACCAAATAAATAGAAGATTTAGGTATAACAAAATGCAAAATAATGCCAATGCAAATGTTATTTATCAGAAAGTAAATTTGGAAACCTATTTTTCCATAAACGAAATAATATTCACATTAAAACTCTGCAATGATATTGTTATGGTATCTTTTGAAAGAAATGTTCAAAACTCACTGAGTCTTTGTGGGTTTTGTCGTAGTGTCAGTTCCCCAGTGTCCATATCCAGTGTTAAGAGTTCTTTAGCTGTGTTTAGATCTTCAACTATGGAGTATCTCACACTACCATTCACCCCATAATCATAATCATTTGTCGATACCTGTATTTGAAAATAATCGATTATATATAGATAGGTGTATAGGCAAAAATGTGGACTTCCAAATGTTAAAAGTCTTATAAAAGCTATTGGTTGGAGCTGTATGCTTATGATGCTCCTGCAATAAAAAAATCCTGCAATAAAATAATTTATAAAATCTGTTATTTTGTCCTTTTTTGCTGTCATTTTTATTCGTTTTTTAAAAATATTTTTAATCACACTTGTTGTGCTGTTCTTTAAAACTTTTACTATAACAGTTTTATGCAGTTTAAAATATAATACTGTCCTGCTACATTCTATATAGTAGCACGCAAACATAGGATTTATGGCCAATTTAATATCTGAACCTAAAATGATATAGTTACTCTAAAAATTAGAAACATTTCTTAAATTAGTACCTGTAAGACTTTAGAATACAGTTCGGCTTCTGTTACCACAAGTACAGCTCCATAACTACTTTGCAAGAAAACTGGTGGATTGTCATTTACATCTGTAATCTTCACAGAGACTAATGTTCTGTTTATTTGACCTGTGAATTTAAAGTGAGTGAATGAATGTGAACACAACAAGTAAGCTGTGTATATGATACTACATACAGAATATGCAATTTAAATTAACTTATAATTAATAGTTTAACATAATTTTGTTATGTGCAATATACCTACAGTGAAATAGGTTTATACAATCATTTCATTTTATGTATGTGTTTAATTTGCGACAACAAAAATTGAAAAATTTAATTTTTTTATCTTGTAAAACTGTTAAATATTATTAGGAAAATTATTATTTGTAGACTATATTATAAGTAGACATAAATAAAAGAAAGAAATCATTAAATTAAACAGGTATTTACCAATTTCATCTGTAACTGTGATGTAGAATTGAACCAAAGCAACATTATGTCCAACTGCTATTGTTTCTCTGTCAATACTCTGTGTGGTTGTGATGACACCAGAGTTTGGGTGAATGGTGAACAAATCAGAGTTGAAATTTTCGCTTTCCATTGAAAATGATGCGGTACTGGTTGATTGTGCACCAATCTGAGTGGAAAATTTATATTTATTTTTTGGAATTCTTGTTGTTTTAGTCGGCAGGGTAATAGGCTTTAATTTAAAAGAAGGAATATAACACGGGCCTAAATTTGATGCCCATTGAATCACTGCCAGGGTATTTTATGTATGAATGTATGCATCTTACTTTATCCTCGCGTGGCCGGAAAACGACATTCGTTATAACACAGGTGTTTTGTTTTATACACCTCGTGCCAGCTTACGAGTTACCAAGTTATTTACTTTGTGGGTAACTATTGGAGATTTTTTATACATACGATACAACATATATTAGTGACCACGGGCATTAAACCATTCTATTCTATATATGGATGAGGTATTATAGCAAGCCACAAATGGGTGAAAACATTACTAGAGATTTATCTTACTATACTCGCTAAATAATATCTCCTTTTTTAATGCTAGTTCTAAATATATACAAACATTCTATATGTGTCTGGTCTTAATACTTACAAGTGCTACACATAAAAAACATACCTTAAGACACAGGGGCCTTGAAAATTTCTCTTTTTTTTAACTTATAAGGTATCTTATGCTAGTAACTATACTTAAAATACGCCACTTTAAAAACTTACAGTGCCAACGATTGATCCTGCAGCCTGATTTTCCTCTATAGTGAAGTTATATGCAGGTTGATCAAACAACAATGCATTAGGTGATGTATCTTGTGTATTGATTTGAACCATAATATCCACTGTGGTAGTAAATAGACCGTCTGTAGCTGATACATTCGCATAAACTTTTGCAATGTCTTTGAAAGCATTAGTGGAAGCAAGAGTAATAATGCCTGAAAAAAATATGTATATATATAGTTTTTAAAGTTTTTTTTATCGTTTGTATTCATTATGGCAGATGTTTACAGCAGTTAATGCTTACAGTTGAGAATTTAGATTTTGTGGTTTTTGAAAAAAATACACTGTGTGTTTATACACCTCATAAAAGTTATAACACCAGTGTCTTCTTACACCTCCTGGCCTGTAATGAGTTGTCAATTGGGCTCCTGCCACCTTTTTACACTCCAGAGTCCAGACACAAACAATACATACCAATTTCAACATAGCAATGGAAGGACCTAATAAATCATTATCAAAATACCACTTACCTGTTTGTTGATCAATTTCTAGCATCCCATCGCTTGTTTGCCTCAAAGAATATCTGATTTTATCTTTGTCAGACACATCAGGATCTGAAGCCAACACTTTTCCAACAAAACTCTGAGCTTTTGCCTCTGAACTAATGAAGAACTCATACACGCTCTGAAAACAAAAAAAATTATTACATTTATATAACAAATTTATAAAGGAAATAGTAACTAAGTTGTCATTTTAATCATTTTTACTCCACATGTGCTCTGAGAAGGATTTCTTATATTGTTGTTAACTATAACAAAGCAACCTTACATATTTTTGACAGTGTTGTTGATTTTACAATGAACCACATTTCTTAATTACTAAAAATATGATTTTTAAATAAAACACTAGAATTTATACCTGGTTAAGTAAAAACACTAGAATTTATACCTGGTCAAATATGGGAGGGTTATCATTGACGTCGTCCACTATTACACTCACTGTGACATCACAATACCGGGCCGGAGAACCGCCGTCAGAAGCTCTGACGACAAATTCCATTTCAGATTTTGTTTCTGCGTCTAAATTGCTCGCTGTCCAGATTACTCCCGTTTCTAAATCGATGAGGAATAAACTCCCAACATCCTCGGAGCCAGGGAGGATGGTGTAGGAGAGGGAACCAAATGCTCCGGAGTCTGCATCAGTTGCTTCAACCTGAAAACGAAAAGTTTAGCAAAAACTTGAAATTAAAAAAATAAATTTTTAAATTTAAAAAAATAAAATTTTGAAATTAAAAAATTGGAATTGAATGTCGCTTATTTTTTCTCAAATAAATTAAACCGACAGTAGTTATAATATAATGCGTTTTATACAATAGGTTTCCAATTACAAGTTACACTGCACTGTGTTTTACCTATCTAGCTAAAAATTTGGACAACCTGTTAGTAATACTTCTGTAGCATCCTGTATAGACCCCAATGCCACGCGTAATTTCGCTTAGTAAGTACAAAAAAACATTAAAACATGTTATAGGTTTCAGCTGTAATTACCATAACAGACCTAAATCTCAGGCCTTGCCACAGGACCTCAACATATAAAATATTCATTTTCTAATATTATTCTATACATCGTGTCTTTACGCACCCTTTTGTTTTTTTTTTAGAAGTTTAACTTAAAAATAACAAAACATAAATGGCTTCTTTGTCTGCTAGGTGTAGTGACTAGTGACCGCGCTTATTTTCTTCCAATTAAATGTAAATAAGTTTTTAACTGTAAGCGTGTTTTAACAACTGTTGTTTTGTTGCTATATGCTGTCTTTTGTTTAGAGTATTTCTAAATCTTCGATACTGTAATAAGGGACAAATAAAGTTATTATTATTATTATTATAAATTCACCTTTGCCACTTGAGTTCCTACTCTTGTATATTCGGGTAAAGTATGTGAGTAAACGTTCTCAGTAAAAATTGGGTCATTGTCATTGATATCCGTCACTCGGATTGTAACTTCCACATCTGCGTATGCTCTTGACGCTGCATCCCTTGCCCTAACTCGGAGCTGGTAAAGGTTTCTTTTTTCAAAGTCCAGGCTGCCCATGGTGGTAATAGTACCTTGAGGAAAAATTAAAATATTAAAAATATTGATAACAAATTAGAACACATATTTTTTTTGGGGGGAAGAATTATTATTTTTAATTTTAGAAACTAATTTTAGTTATTAGCATTCATTATATAAAGAGACATTTTAAAAGTTAATAATATTCATTTCAAAGCGATTTCTTTTACGTTATTTCTTTACTGTGTGATTGTAACAAATTTTTGTCATACTTTTCGCTTTGATTAATATACTAAAAATATTTTTTATTGTGAATCCTACCTCCAATAAAGTCAATATCAAATAACTGGAGAGGGTCACCACTTTCTATGGTGTAATACACATCTGAACCATCTGGGCTTGAAGCCAACACATCAGATGTTACCACTGTGTGAAGCTTGGCATCTTCTGGTACCATTATTTCATCATAGAATGGCATGGTGAAGACTGGCGTGGCTCGGTTGACGAGGGAAATTCGAAGATTTGAAGTCCCGGATCGTTTTGGGTTGCCTGGGGAAAGTTTTTGATTTTTAAAAAATACTAGAAGATTTAGATTTAAAAGAGTGAAAGAGTGAAAAAGTAAAAGAATGAATGAATGAATAAATGAATAAATGGCACTTATTTATGCATGCATTTAAAAAAAGTCGAAAGAACACTGATGTTCTTTTTCATACACGTCATGCCTGCTTATGTTACCACAGACCTAACTTTGCAGGTGACTGTTCTTTTTCTATGTGACCCATATTTGGACAACTTATTAATAAGTAATATGCTACATACACATGTATGTTTTGTTAAGTTCACACTTACCCATGTCAGTTGCTGTTAATGTGATGTTGAAATAAGCATTGTTGCTTCCTAATACACCAGCGGGTGTGAGACTGACTGTAATATTCCCTGTTGCTGGATCGATGGTAAATAACTCAGAATGTGAACCACTGAGAGTGTATGTTACTTGGCCATTTAAACCTGTATCTGCATCTATAGCATGGACCTTGAAAAAAAAGATAAAAAAGAATAAAACTAAATGATTTTAAAATTACTTCTTAAATACACTTTAAAAATTTAAATTTTGACTTAATTTGGGTTCTACTAAAAATAAGCACAAAATAAAACATAAATAATGGTATAGAATGTAGACTGGGTATGATGATCATATTAAATGTAAAGTTCTCTATTTTTGTTTGCCTGGTGTATTTTAAAAACATTGTATCAATATTACCAGTCTGAATATAATAAAAATGAAAATAAGGAACTTATGGTATGGGGATTACATCACATCTTAGTCACTGCTTTGGAATGTGTGCTGAACTAATAAATTTACATAAGAGAAGTTTAATTACTTCACTGGAAATAATGTGACGTAACTGGTATATCATTCATGTTAGCCATGTGAATTTTATATTATGTTTATAGATACATACAGTACCATACTGACTGTCGCCTTGCCAATATTTACTGAAATTTTAATATTTCAAATATTACAATATTTGCAACACAATTTATATACCAAAAATACTTAAAACATTATTCACAGACAGTTTTACAGCAAATAAAATATTTTTACTGTTGGTGCTAGTCATATTATAAATCTCCCAAACCTGATCCATTAAATTCAGCTGAAAAATATATAAGCCAAAAGAGTTTCATTATATCAAGAAAATATGTTAAAAAATAGTTTGCTTAAATATTTACGGATAAAAATAGTGATTTTTTTTAGATTTTTACCTGTTTGACGAATGTGTGGGGTAGGGCATCAACTTGTACAGTTGAGTAATATGGCAAGCCAACAAATAGGGGATTGTTATCATTACAATCATTGATTGTTACATTGACAATACATCGGCCTCTTCTTACTTGACCACCGTTTTGTGGCATGTTTACATCAACTGCTTCAACAAGGATCTAAAACAGATGAGATTTAGACATTGATGCATTTAAAGCAGTGACAAAACATTTAGTAATTAATGAAAACAGTTTTGTAGCAATAAAACTCCCAAAAATGAATTACCCACAAAGTGATTAACATGGTAACTTGTAAGCAGGCACAAGGTGTTTGAACACCCATGTTATAACCCCTGTTGTTGCCCGGCCATACAAAATTAAACCAGCTTTATTTATACATTCATTCATTTGGTTTATTATATCTCAACCTTAATTAAAACCATGACTCAAAGTAGTAAAACATTAAAATTTGATCCCAACCTAAAACAGCAACATACCTCATAAGCAAGATTTGATTCTCTGTCCACAGGTACACCAGTCGTTTCAATAATACCAGATGTGATGCCAATTTTAAAGTGCGGAGTTGGGTTAAGAATAGTAAACCTAATGTTGTCTTCAAGCTCCAAACCAGCTACAGTCACCACAACAACTGGTTCAATCTATAGAAAACATAATAAAATTAAAGGATTTTGTTTTAACTGTTATTTTACTTTGCAATATCACAAAATGTGTAAAAATAAATTAAAGACAGTTTTGGTGAAGAAATTATTACAGAAAACAGTAGATAAAGTGTATGCTTATAAATAAATAATTTGGCTGCATAACTTAGGTATAATATAGCAATGTTTGGCGTTATTCATATACTTTTATCTGAATTTTAAAAGATCACTTGAATAGATATCTAGTAACTGTTATCCAAGACAATATTTCTCTTTTTGTTTTATCAAAAGGCAAGTTTTAACAACCGTTTTTTAACATTGCTACCCGTTTATCGCTTTTGTAAACTCTCCCGTTCTTCGTTATGATCAAAATAAAAAAATTCCATTCAACTCTTACCTCTGTAGAACTTTCCATAACTTCTGCTTCATATATTTCTCTGGAGAAACTGAGTTGGCTTTCCAGATTGTGCAGCATTACAGTTAGCACTGTGACTGTGCTTCTAATACCATCAGACGCCTGCAGTCTAAGTGCATACTGATTTTGCATGTCAGAAGAGTCACTTACAGTAACTGCACCAGTAGTTGAATCAATTGAAAACGCATTGCCAACATTGCCACCAGTAATAGAGTATGAGACATTGTTTTGGTTAAATGGGTCAGAATATGAAGCAGAAATTTCTTGGCTTATGACCACACCATTACATGTTGGCAAGTACAGATTGGAGCTGTAGTGGCTTTTAGAGAATTTAGGTGAAGAGATGCCTGTTCTTATAATGTTGACTGTAACTTCAGCATTTCTGCTGGACCTTAAAGTTGGACTGCCGATGTCAGATGCTTTAACCTGTAAAAAGTATTTGGTTTTTAAATGTAGGTTTTGTAAAATGCATATTTCTATTTAACAGACAAAATTAAAAAACTTTTAAGGAAAAAATAACATTTTCTATAACATATGAAACAAATGTCAATGGTCCTTACTTCAAAAGAATAGTGTTGCGCAATGCTGTAATCAAACAAATTCTCTCCAGCTTTAGTGCGAACAGCACCGGTGTATTGGTCAACACTGAAACGCTCATGAATCTCGTCTGAGGCTTCTACGATGGAGTATCTGACCCTGCCGTTGTCACCTATGTCCTTATCTAATGCACGAACTATAAGAGGACCACTGATACCATCTATTGAGGAAGATGCAGCCGATCCTGAGGACTCAGAAACGGAGCCAGAATAGCTCAGTTTCTCAAAGTCGGGCCTAAAATATAAAATAAAAATTTTAACAAAATATTTTTGTTTTTTTATTCCTATTAGTGGTATAATGTGTCAGGGGTTTACTTTGCTTTTATAATAAAGGTTACCGGGTTCAACGCCTGATACTGCTACCACTGAGACTTCAAGTTAACCCAGTGGTCACTAATGGGTTGTCCAAACTAAAATTTATGTAGAAAAAAATTCAATAACCGACCAAGTTACATACATGTAACTCACAAGTGACCACAAGGAAAATGAAACATTATAATAATACTCATGTCAAAATTGCCCCATCAGTTAATGATAAATGAAGACATTTAATCATCATTTTACCTATTATCATTTATATCGTTAATGTTGACGGTAATTGTTGTTGTTGATGTTGTTCCTTCAGTTGTCACAGCTGTCACATTGAAAATGTATGATGATTTCATTTCACGGTCCAGTGCACCAACCAATGAGATGACACCAGAATGGGCATTGATGGAAAATACAGGTTCATCATCATTGACCATAGAAATCATATAAGTAACACCAAATGGTGCACTTGCTTTCACAGTGGTGACATAGCTGTTAAGAGAATGGAATTTAGAAAAATGGAAATTAAAATGTATAAACATCCATAAGGCGATATACATCCATATGTATCAGTTTTAATTTAAAATTTACTATAGTTTGAGGTTATCTAAATGGTTTGTAATGTCCTAATTCTGTAAACACACTTGGAGAATTACCAAAACAATATGAAGTTTATAAAGTTTAAGAACGAATGAATGTAACTTATTTATTCTAGCAGTAGGGGGCAAAGATAGTGGTTATAACGTGAGTGTTCTGTTTTTTATACACCTAATGCCTGTTGATGAGTTACTCATACGTTCGCGTACGAAACTACACTGTTTGGATGAATACGTAACGGCCTACCTTCCGCTTGGTAAGTTTTCATCAAGGTTTGCAGTGATTTCGTCAGCTTCAAACTTCGGTGGCGCTGAATCGTCGTGTCTGACTTGTATGGTTACCTCTACGGTACTGCTGAGTGGCGTCGTAGCGCCGTCACTAGCTTGAACGGTCAGAACGTTCGGCTGAATATTTTCGCGTGCCGTAAGAGTTCCAGTTGGAAATATTTCGCCAGAACTGGAATCGATTCTCCAAAGACCGTCATTGTTTCCTGATTGAGTAAGAATATTACATTTTTAGCTTTTATGACCGAATTTGTAAGCTTAACTTGAAGATTAAGGTCGTTTCAGTCGAACTACGTTATGCTATAGCCATGGTGACGCAGTAAATAGGGCTTTAGGAAACGGATACGGTGACAAAATAGCTATTTTCTTACGTATCCTACAAATAATTTGAAACGAAGAATGCTAAACGCTTCACTTTGTATTTTTATTTCAAATTTTACAATGTGAGATGGGAAATATATCCTGCTTTACACCGGATTTCGATTGGTAAATTTTTAAATTACGCTTTGTAGCGACATTGCGGCTCTGCACTGTACCGTGAACCATTCAACACGATGCCATAATATCTGGACATTCCGTTCATTCTGGAGACGCCCGGGCGCACGGGGCGGATAGGACCTTGGCGCAGCTGTTTCTGCACGGATGGCTTTTATATTTATTGGCACAGCGCCAGTCCGGGCAAAACAGCTTTCCGAGTTTCTCTAGGTAAGCAGACGAGCAGCTGACTCGGGTTGCAGGGCAAATATTTAAGCCATAACAGCGCCTTGTACACCATAAACACAGAGCCATAAGGGCAATGGTAAATATCGTGAATATGCGCACAATAAAGCTACGATAACATGGCCACCCACTCAACAAGGGGTCACTACGTATTAACAGCTGCTGATCACGACTTGGCCGGGATTTGACCCTTGGCACTTCAAAAAACTGCCCCGTATAAAGAAATAAAAATACCCTTTCCAAATCTACCGAAAAACAACGTTCTACTAGGCATTTCTCTTAATCAAACAATACCTCATACTATAATCTTTGTTCTTGTTTCAAAGGATAAATGTTCTGTTATGTTATGTATTTCTGTTTGGTCTTCTATAAATTTTCGCCATTTTTAACGCGACAACTATATATACCACTAGCATTAAAACTAATGATTGAAAGAATCAGTCAAAAAGCCCGACACGAATGACTATTTCGACGCCATTAAGGCATTACCATGCTTCAATTTGTCAAAAGCTCATAAATCAAACTACCAGCTAAATACTTCGTTAAATTCTCTCGCCTGTACAGTGTACCCAAACATATATTTAGCAAAATTATTCTGTTTCCAAAGCGAGAATTATATTAGAGCGCAACGATGTACTATTTGCACAAGTAAGCCTGCTGTTTAATTTGTTTGAACTTATTTTAATGTATGGGGCCTAATGGTTGGCCTGTAGTTAATGAAACGAGTTGAAATAAGAAATCCCATTTGAAATGCTTTTAACGTCCGTGTGCAGTTAATCAAACTTTCACATGCCATATATTGGAGCCCATTCCTCAAAATTTAAAGTTAGAATAAAACGTCCGAGCTCACAATGGCATGCGCGAATAAACAGGAACGCTCCGTGTGTATACTAGCCACGCCACCCACTAATTGTCAATAAAAGAGTTCCATTTGGCCAAGTGCTTTCTGTGGTGCAGCAAGGCTACACCAGCTGAGAACAAATTGTATATACTCCCAATGCTTATAGAAGCGGAACTTAACAATAGATGTGAGTCGTTCTGGTATAGTTCGCACGCGCTGCCATTAGCACGATTAAAGTGACATCAAGAGTCCGTGATAACCCAAAGTCATTACTGGCGGCATAGCGCCATGAAAATGCATGCCCGAAATGATAAGGCATAATCGGCTTCAAAAGATTTTCTAAATGCGGTAATTCGAAAGCCAATAAACACTTTAAAAGCGACCAAAAACGGTGTGCAAGTATGTACACTTTAAAGCGCGTATAGTATAGCTTGAAACATTACACCAACAAAAAAAAACTTGCAAAAAAGATAAACAATTTTTGTTCAATAAAGTCGAAGTTATTTTGCAAACTAAACGTCCAAAAAAGGCATTTAATGTTCCCCAAAATACATAAATCTACTTTAACGACGACATTGGTGTAAGGGTGGCAATGCTACAATTTAGTGCCGAAAGGTGGGTATTACCATGCATGTTACACGGGTTCAAGCCATGTTGTTGTTCTGTTAGGGCTAAATGGGCACGGTCAAAGTTGATGGCTTAATACATCAAGTGTGTACAAAAGGTCGTTGCTGTTTGTTATAATTCTGTGGGGTAAGATGGGAGACCGCTTGCATCTAAATCCCATATTTCCGGATCGTATTTTGAACAATTAACAACGCTTTTTTAGAGTCGTGAGGATACGGTCACTTAATTTTAAAGTATTTTTGTTAACTACTAAATGGGACGATAAAGGGAAAAAAAAACATTTCCCATCGTTTCCAACAGGTTTAACAGCAGTTATAGTGTACCGGGCTATTGGAACTTACATGTTTACTAAGTAATCTTAATACGATTTAAAACTATCGCTAATTTGATTTGTTCCAAAAAATTTGAAGTCTAATCACCTCGTTAAGGTAGAACTTAACGTAATGCAAGAATAAAGCAACGGTCTTACACGATAAACTAAACTGACGTATTGCGATCGACATTTAGGTTCATATTAAATGCCCATATGCCAAACATAAATCACGTTTAATGAGTGTATGAAGCCACAACCCAAAAAGCCTAATGGATTCCCGACCACACGCGACAGTTAGGAATATATACGTTTTCCTATTACAACATTATTACACAATGCGGCGGACAGTCAATATTTGACTACGTTTTCAATAAATCAAAATGTCCACAACGGGATAGCATGATATACGCTTTATAACATAATACCAACTCATCATAAAACGACTTCTGCATTTATGAATGTCCCGGAACCAAAACGAAGCCAATACAACGTCTAGATTGCGCAATGTCCCCTCTGCTTGTGTAATCTATCTTTTGTTAGAATAAGTTTTGATAAGCGATGGCGCATAACACTTAACGACGAATGGAAATTTTGGCGACCCGTCTCTGCGTGCTATAGGTGCCCGCTAATGTACATAACGACGCGCTGTGGTTTTAAGTAATTTTGAAAATGTTGCGACACAAATTCCAGAGAATTTCAACTTGTTTATTCACTTCTATTAATAGTTATGTCAAAGATCATGTTTTTCGCACAGTTGATTTAAACCATATATGTATAGTTTTATAGTTTTTACCTTTTTGTTTTAACGACTGTCATTTTGTTGCAAATTTCCTTCTCTTTATTGTATAAATTAATTAGATCTTCACTATCGTATTCAAAGAGATTAATAAATTTATTTTCTTCCATTTATGAATAGGCCAATGTGTTTTTAGTACAGTAGGGTGAAGTAAAATTGGACATGTTTTAATTCTCTTTTCTTGTCCCATTTTGGTAGTAAACCTAAAAAGTTTACAGAATTATATTACTGTATTCTCACGACTCTAAAAAAGCGTTGGAAATTGTTCAAAATACGACTAAGAAAAAATAGGATAAATGTGCTAGTATCCCATTTACCCCGTATAGTACTATATGCAATTGTATCTGTATTGTGTTTTAATTTTCTACATTGAAGTATAATTAGAAATATATTGAATGATGATGCATGTTAAAATGCGGGCAAAGTCTTAATGAAAAATTCCGAACATAGTCGTAAAATGTGTCATATTTTCACATTTTTAAGATGCAAGAAAATCGAGCAATATGTGCTTACGTTTGGAAAGCAAAAAAACAACATAAAATTAATAGCTTTAGAAAAAAATGGTAAAGTCTTGTAATACAGTTATCATTTTTATTATTTTGTTTTTAACGAAAAAATGACTTCAGTTAGAAGTAAAAACAAGGGGTTGAAATTTTTCATTCAATCACACGTTTCAGGAAGTAACCCATTTCCATTTCCAAAAGACTAAAAAGGTTCTCACCTCAGAGAAAAGCAATTTACATTAACGAAAAAGGACAGTTTAAGTTGAACAGACTTACGCGGGTCAACTATTCTGTCGAATACATTTGGCCTGTAACAAGCGTACACAACGCTAATACATAGTGGTGAAAGTTTTCTGGCCGCAAGAAAGAAAGACAGAGGCGTAAACTATTACGACAAGCGCGAAATATACGCTTCAAAACAACAGCCGTCAGTTACGTTAAATCAGACGTGTCGACGGTAACGAATAAATCAACAAAATTCTTAGTTAAAAGTCAATTTAGAAATATTCGTGGATTTTTTTTCGAACCTATTCAATTTTTTTTTAAAGAATTATATAAACGTGTTCGCACGACTCTAAAGAACCTTGTTAATTGGGTAAAACACGATTGGGAAATATGGTATATTTTCAGTTAACGGACTCCATCTTACCCCACAATATCATATTAAAAATTGGTAAAAAATCAAATTAAAATCATGTGTTTAAAAGTTTAAGGACATCAAGAAAATCGTCCATATGTCTAATAACAAAATTGTGCTTTTCTGAAATTTGTTTTTTATTTTAAACAAATAAGTATTTTCTCCAACACTTTACAATAAAGATTGACATTTCATGGGTGCCGAATGCGACTGGCTTCCGAAATACAGTCGGAAGCACCGGACAAAGGCATAATTGGCCGAGCCCGTACAATACTTCATGATTTATCGAGTTTAAATTGACTCAGTGACAACCCGGGCGTTACTGCGCGTCGTATAGGCTTTCCACGTTCGAGTTGAGTAATTAGATTACGATTTACAAGCAGCGTACCGCCTTTTGACCCTCAATGTTTTGCTTTCGCTTAAATGAGGGCTGTTTCCGTGGTTAATTTATGGCCACTGGTATAAACATAACAGCGTCATTAGCGACCGGCGTAGCACCACGCCTTTGGTATAGGTTATACTAATTTATATTGAAAGCGTGGGGTTATAATATAAAGTTTATGACCTTAAATTATGAAAAGTCGGCGCCCCTATTTGAAGTACATAACGTTTTATGTTTGTCATTATAGCGCTAAGGGATTTCAGAGAATAATAAATGGACACTACAGTGACCTATGTTTTCCTCTTACATGTACCGCTGTTCCGTTACACGCGCTAATTGCCTCTTGTGTTTTGAACAAGCGACCCCAATACGAGTGTAAAGAGAGCTTTGATCGTGCAGAGAATATGGCGTAACTCCAAAATCATTTTAAGTGTCTCTAAAAGTAGGTGATTTCATCGCGTCCACAATACCTAATTTCTCGCAATTATTAGCTAAATTTATTAGTCATGCTTTTCCAATGTGTCGCAATTAGGCAAGTTCAAACGAAGGTTTTTGACCAATATTAAACGCAGCTGAGGTACAGTACACTACCAAGAAAGGACCGTGCAGCAATCTCCTGGGAGAGTACGCCACCGCATTACGTAAACCGGTATTACTTGCAATTAAATTTTTCAAAGGTGT
Organism: Ciona robusta; assembly: GCF_009617815.1. NCBI lineage: Eukaryota > Metazoa > Chordata > Ascidiacea > Phlebobranchia > Cionidae > Ciona > Ciona robusta. Next base: position 1,882,984 of record NC_143248.1, read on the forward strand.
CCTCGCCAGGGAACTATAGCACAATTCAACACATGAAGAGTTTTTAAAAAGGATTTGATTTAAGACGGAACAAAAGCTACGCAAACATAAGGATAATATAATAAGTTTAACAAAACGCACAGGCTTATAGAACTAAACATACATTCGAACAGTTGTGGGGTCCCGGCTATTTCACACTCTGGATTTTAAATATTGTGTGTTTTTGTGGGTATAAGACGGGATACTGTTACCAACTAAATCCCATATTTCCTGATCGTGTTTTAAACAATTAAAAGCTCCTTAAGAGTCGTGGGGATAAGGTTATATGTAAATACATCATATATACTACTAAATCAGACGAGAAATTGAAACAAAGCCATGACCCATCTTACCCCACCCTACTATACTAAACACAGTTACACACCTTCGACAATTGAGTATTCTATCTTAGCATTCATTCCCGTGTCTTGGTCACTGGCCCGTACAGTTACAACACTTGATGATTTCATATCAACAGCTCCAGTGGTCTGGTCCGCTGCTCCAACAGTTATAGTTCCAGAGTAACTGCTCGCAGTAAAACGGGGTGCGTGTTCGTTTATGTCTCCAATGGTAATAACGACACGGCAATAACCCTGCAAAAAAATATGCATTTAAATGCATGTACACACGGAATAGTCTATTTTCGGCGCTATGGTTCAGTGGCTAGGTGATTGTATTGTAGCCAAAAGTTACAGAGTTCGAGGCTCGATGCTGCTACCATTGAGTGCGTGTATGGAAAAGACGCTTGTAGTGCGTTTTGCTTGAAAAACTCTGTTCAGTAATAAGATCACACAATGTCGATGCTTGGCAACACGTAAGCGGGTATAAAAGTACATCCGTGTTATAACGGTCGTCGTCGCCCTGCCACGCGCGGATATATAACCATACATTCATTTATTAACTATATAAGCTTTCCTTAAGTCAAAAAAATTCTATTTTAATTTTTTTCTTAGACTTGCCTGTAATGAGAAAGGAGAGCCCTGGTCGTCGACTTCTATTATAAAGATATGTTCCCTCTGTACTTCCCTGTCTAGTTCCCCTTGTGTGTAGAATACTCCATCTGTTCAAAAGGATTTAAAATCAAACGCCAAATCAAATGACCAAAAAAGTAAAAAGATTCTGTTTGAGTAAAAAACGTTTTACAGTTACACAATTAATAACGGTCTATGGGAGTCGTGAGGACACGGTTTTATACTGTTTTGAATTTTCTTTGTTCACAACCGAATGAAATAAGAAGATAAAACAAAAAGGCTTCCTATCTCCCCCACCCTACTATAAAAATATTCAATTAATCAGAAATCTAGAAATGTTCAAATTTAAAATTACCTGAAGTTATGCGGAATTTGTCCTGACTTGTAGAATGCACACTACTCCATATTCGGTAAATGAGGTTCCCATTCTGTCTCGGTTCGATGTCACCATCTGTGGCCGTGACTTGGAACACCATTGTACCGACTGTGGTGTTCTCTGATATTGTGTGCTCGTATACGGCTTGATCGAAAACGGGTCGGTGGTCGTTCAAGTCTCCAATTCGAACCACAATCTAAAATATGAACGCATTTTATTGTATAGTACTGTGGGGTAAGATGGGATACCGATAGCACATAAATCCAAATTTTCTGATTGTGTTTTTTAACAATTAACAACGCTCTTTTAGAGTTGTGGCGCTATGGTTATAACACTGTAAATACTCTTTGTGTACTATCAAATAGGAAGATAAAAGAGAATAAAAACATGTCAGATCTTACCCCACCCTACTATATATATTGTTTTGAATACGCCATTTAATACAAATGGACAAGTAAGTATATGTACCATACTGTTATTATGGGCGAGGTACGCCAAGGATTTAGTCCAAAGATAATCTTTTTTCTTCACACTGAAGTAAATATACAATCAGATTTCTTTTTGAGTGAATATAATTTGAAATGATTTTAACTTACGTTTGCTACATCGTTATTGTAACCGTCCGACGCCCAAATTGTTAAGTTGTAAAAGTTCTGGATTTCAGCGTCTGGATAACCAGCCGTTACTAATGACCCGTCTTGACTGTTCAGGTGAAACATACGATCGTCGTCGCCCGCTGTAGAAGTTATGAACAGTTAGTCTTGGGGAAATATGTGGTATACAGATAGTGTGACAGGACAGGATACCATTAACGCATAATATTCCATATTTTCTGATCGTGTTTTTAACAATTATAAACGCTTTTTTTGAGTCGTAATGCTACGGGTACATAACTCTTTAAATGTTCTTTGGAGCGATAAAATATAAATTAAAAATGTTCCCTATTACCCCAACCTATATAAAAAGATACGGAAGCTTTATAGGAAATTGGAACAAAATTAAAGATATTTCGGAATGAACAACTTCTTATTTTAGCAAGTATTAATAAATGCCGCTTAATATTGACATGGCAGGCAAAGACACGCGTTATAACACGGGTGTTGTGGTTTATGAACCTCGTGCCCGCTCAAGAGTTACTGCGTATTTAATTTTGAGTGCGTTTTTGTCAGAATAAATATAAACCACTAAAATTTACAAGAAAGGGTGTGAACTGTTTGTCTTCATTTTAGCTGTCAAAAATCGTGGGCGAAAGTCTTTTGCGTGACGAGTAATCGGAAATACAAAGTAAAGAAAGCGTTGACCAAGAACGAGAAAGTGTGACCTGCCGCTTGGGTAAAGGGTTGTGCAAATATTGTGACATGCGAAGTGACCGAAAACAATATTTATGGCTTCCTGGCTTAGCTGTTCAAGGCATCTGCCAGCGGTTGACACGTGATACTAAAATGAGGCGTCGATTTGCGAAGTAAAGAGCGATTAGGTGCTTTCAGTGGCCGTCATCATTACTCAAAGCTATGGTTTGGCAATAAATAGCATGACGCTGTGTATCTTGTTATAGCTCTATCTGCCTTCTCTTGTGAAGTAATTTTGTTCAATTTGAAACTTTAATAAAAGCGGTAAGCGAAAAATGCCCGTAAACAGGCTCGTTTCAAGGAAATCTTTTACACCATACTCGAATGAGTATTACTTGGTAATCTGACAGCTAACAGGATATAGAGGTATGCGATAACGAGGAATATCCAATCGAAGTACCGCCGCCAAAACGTCTTGGGTTCTCAGGCTCTCCCAATGCTGGTATGAGACCTACCGTTGCCGCACATGGCGTCTATATATAGTTTATCACCGACAGACGACAGTTGCAATTATGTCTCGTAATCGGAAATACAAAGTAGATAGAGTCCGCCCATTGGGAGGCTAAAGTTACTCAGTATTTATGTGCTTAGAAATGACAAGCATAAACATTGTCAATACTAATCTAGTCGCGCCGATACGACAGCGCAATTAATAACATGTTAGGCTTGGATCAAATGCCCTACCAGATCTCTAAGGCATACAAATAACATAGGAAACCGGTCAGAACCAGTTTAAACTAGATTTGACCTACCCATGATCATGAAGCGTATTTCGTCCGAGTCCTCATCCGTAGCTTTGACCAGTGTAACCAGTTTAGTCTGCTCTTGACTTCCGCGGAACTGTCTTTCCACAGTCTCGAATATCAGTACATCAGCCACTGAGTTGGGAGCGATTTTTGGAGGAAGCAGTGAATTTAAAGGCTGTCCCGTCCAGTGTATATCAACTCGTTTATGTTTCGAATGGCGAGCTGGGTTTCCGTTATCAGTTGCGACGACCTAAATGAAATTTAAGATCAAGGAAACTGCTTGTAAATTCTGGTTTTAAAAGTCAATGGCATCCTTTGAAATTACTTGTTCTTACCCTATGGGAAACACCATTGAAGTTTACTATGAATATAAAATTGTTGATTTATTCTTGTGTTGAAGTTATTGTACGTTATAAATATTTAGTTATTAATATACAATGGTGTATATGTTTATGACTGGGTTAAATCCCGTGTGGTCTCGACAAAGAAATCACCCATATAGAATATAAAAGGGTGTTTATGTATTTTTTGAATATGCAGTATATCTAAATGTGAAGAGCCTTTGGTAAAAGTGGAAGGTCCTATTTCGTATTCTGTATCTATGCATCATACAATTCTGGCTTATATGAAATCTACACGGCTTATTTGGTCGAAAACGAAGACCCACAAGTCAAAAACAAGCGTTGGTAATATAAAACATATTTATAACACGACAGTGCAATGCCAATGCTAATAATATATACAACACTTATTCGTGTGTGGCTGGTGTATAATAAATGTCATTACATTGCATGAGCTTAATGTAACACGCTAAGTAGGTTCATGTAAGATGGAACGTTTCATTTTTTTACCTTCGTTTAGTAGTATAGGCAAAGAATATTGACAGAAATATAAAACCGTTTTTCTCGACTCTAAAAGAGCGTTGTTAATTGTTACACCAAACTACTTTATGGTCATAGTAGGGTGGGGGAAGATAAGACAACTTTTAATCTATTTTCTCGCCCCATTTGGTCGCCCCCAGAAAGAACAATCAAACAATTATAAAACCGTATCCTCACGACCCGCACATACCGTTATTAATTGTTTAAAACACAGTCAAGCTATTATGTGCTAAAGGTGTCCAGTCTCCCCCACCCTACTATATGTCAAAATAATGAAGTAAACCGACCTTAATTACACTTCTGGTTCCTTCTTTAAAACCTTGCTGCGTGGTGATCACTCCATTGTTTGGATTGATTTTAAATCGACTGTTTCCGTTTATCTTATACTTGATTTGGGCGTTTCTTCCTTCGTCTTTATCATAGGCGACCACCCGTGCTCTAAGTAATTGTAAAACTTAGTTCCGGATATATTATAACAGATTATTATAACAGGCAACCAGTAGGCAAGGGGTGTACAAACACATCATAAAGGCCTGGTTTATAAATTTACTCCCATGTGCAATAAATTATTTTATGACAAGTTGCTAGGCAGAAATTGCTGAAAATTAAATTTGTGAACCTCAAAAATGTCTGCTTTTTTGTATTAAAAGATATAATTTGGTGGTCATATCGACGTGTGTATACATGGTTTTAATGTGTAGTAGGGTGGGGTAAGACGAGACATGTTTTCATTCTCTTTTCTAGTCCCATTTAATAGTAAATAAAAAATGTACAAAAACGTGGGTAATTGTTAAAAACACAATTAGGAAATATTAAATTCAGGTAGATTTTTTTGTATAACATGACTTACACTTCAACGGGCATTCGGGTTCGATTGCGTGCAGGTATTTGAAGCAAGGATTCAATATTTCTAAACTTTGGCGGGTTGTCATTTTCGTCTATTAGTTCCACAACTACTTTTGCAAAGGACGATAAAGGAGGTTCACCGCCGTCCGAGATCAGAACCTAAAAAGAAAAAAACAAAAAAAGTTAAAGCCACAAAACGGAAGAGTTATTTTTTGGAAGTATGAAAAGGATTTGAGTTTTAAGACCATTGCCGGCAGCTTAAAAGTGAATTCCGGATCATTTTTGGCCTAGTAAGTAAAGACGCATTACATTTGCGAACTGCCAGTAACCAGGATAGGCAAATAACCATTAGCTTACGCCGTATTGTGTTAAAGAGTTTTTATTGACCTACAAACATGGCTATTATTGCCGTAAAACAAACTCAAACACGACTTTCCTTTGAAAATTCCCGGGTATTTGGTGTCAGCCATCGGTCAAATATTTCAGAGCATGAATTAATAAGCAATGTGCATAAATATGCGCCATAAAAAAGTTGGCAGGCGTCAGCTAAAACGCGGGGAAAATCCGACACAAACTCGTCGGTGCGTTGCTAGGTTTCTCCACGCTGGTTTAAACCGGAATAGACAGGACACGGCTTAATTAAAAATCCAGGATCCAAATCAATCGTCAATGGCGAATTTACCGAGAAACAACATTCCAGACATTTCGCCAAAATCACAGAACTGGAATACAATACATATCCCGTCCAATTGTTATGGTTAATTTGCAGCAAGCAAAAGTATTGGCGCGTTAAGACCCAGAATCTGCACTTAGACAGCAATTGCCGAACCTTTTTTGTAAAATACGGCTTATCAAGCTTATAAAAGAAAGAACATGTACGCCCGCAAGGTACAGTGCAATACACGGCAATTTAACAATTCGTACAGGTCTATTCAGCGTCTATCCAGCGTAAAATGAACTCAAAATAACTTTTGTCAGCTGTCGTTTCGAATCCTTTTCAATATGGATTATTATTATTGGCTCGACTAGAATAATGAACAGACGTCAAATACGACAACAGTCTTATTTCTGAAAAGCCAGAAATATGTCCATGTATTGTGACTTAATGCCCCGTATGATTAGTATAGGCTTTGGTGTCTTTAAAATTCGTTTTAATATTATATTCTATTCAACTGAAGTTAGATTCTTTAAGGGTAGAATATATATTAAGTAAATTTTGGCCCAAATATTCTTCAAGATCAAACTGCGCACATTAAATTGCAGGAAAAATAGGAGTCGTGAGGATATCGTTTCATAATTCTTTTTTTTTCGCTTGCTACCAAATGGGACTAGGGAATAGAATGAAAGGTGCCCTATCTCACCCACCCTACTATATTATATTATTTACTCGTATATTGAAATATAACACATAAGGTCATAAGCATTATATAAACGCCCATTGTAAGCTTATTGTGATGGATCTGCGGAAACAACATATTTAATGCTTTGTATTTTCAATGGATTTTAAGATAAATAGTCGGATTTAGGGTTTTGTAAACTAACGTTGGCTGTCTGCACGCGATGTGTACTGGCGTTATGGTGTTGCTAAGCCAGACTGCGACGTGAGGATAAAATTTGACAGTTCTAATCTTCTAAGTGGAGTGAGTCGCCGACGCCGCGTTATAACAGCCTGCCATGCTACGTGTGATAAATGTTTGTATTTTTAGCGCGGTCCGCGAGACCGGAACCGGTGTATTTGACGCCTTTGTCCGTAGTGGGTGGCGTTTTCGGTCGCAAAGTCACGATTCCGCCCCGATTACGATTGGTACGACAAAAGATCCCATTAGGTTTTTGCAACTATGATGGGTGCGAATGTATTGTCGACTTTTGGCGCGTGGAAGAATACACGGGGTTAGCCGTACCGGTATGGGTGGTAATCCATTAACGCCAAGGTAGAATTTGAACGCGCTAAAAAAATGATGGATTAGGCAATTGCGGACAAGTTATATGAGGGGTGCGTGAAGGTATTTTCGTTTATAAAACGTGGATTATGGACAGGAACAAATATAGGGTCTTGTTACGGCAATACTTTTAATTTTGGTGTCGTTAACTAGACCAAAAGACAAACTTTTTTACGTATTTCGGTATCTGCGAATAAAAATCATGTTAACAATGCTAATTTATTAAAATAAAATGGTATTTTTGTCATTTTCCGATGAAAACGTGGCTATTTTTCAAAGGCAATCTTTAGTTGTTGCTTGGCCTACTAGAGATTCGTGGATGGTGCTATTTCCCAAATTGGTGCAAATTTGTCGATTTCTAAATCCGTTGTTGTAAATAAGGACGACAAAACAAACAAAGTTGTGCTTGTTGGACCAGAAACGCTCATGTCTCATAAGAGTGCTTGAAAATCAGTCGAGTCGCCGACAGTACAGGCTCTAACAGCCACGCGTAAACGTGTTTACTGTTCATTTAGTCGCTGTGTTGGGTAACTCACTTAAAGTTGTTTGTACCTTAAACAAAAAAGAGAAAGCAACAAAACGCATCAGCTAGAAAATCCGGCCATGTTTGGGAACAAAGGCAGCGCATTTTGTTTATTTTCACTTGCTAAAGTAGGTCACCAAACTGCGGTATAACTTTATGTACAGCGGTCACAGAAATACTCAAAACAAAACTTTTAGAGTCCATTAGCGCCAAACTGATCTAATTTTCGTTTTGTGTATGGTTAATGTGTTGACGTTACCATGTTTTGTTGACGATTTCATAAAGTGCATTTTGACAGAGTGAGGTATATGTCAAACGGCTAAGAAAATACCGAATAACCAGCGCAACGGTTTGTTTTTATTACAATCACTACTTTATTGAATGGATCATCAACAAAACTAGGGCTGTATATAACACAGAGCTTTACAAAAGGTCTTGGCCAACCATGCCAGCAGTATGTGTAAGCATAAGACAAGTCGGTTGTTTTGATAGACGCGGGCCAATGAGCCTGGATAAAATTCCTTCTAAGCTTTAAGCCAATAGTCGCGATTCTTCCTCATAAAGGAAGGTCTCATACCCCGGGTCGCGCTCGACCGCAAGCTTTCTCCAGGTCTCGCGAGTACAATAAGCCTCGAACTTCGTCGGATTAAGGCCTATATTCAACTGCTAGTGGGTCTCAGTGTCCCGCGTGCATTTTAAGACGCGAAACGGATCCCACAGCGGGGTATTCAGACCTGTGACGAATGCTTTCTGCTGGAAAACTCGGGCTGTTGTTTGAAATTCCACAACTGTACGGCCGCCATTTTTGCCACTATTACATTACCCCACACGTGCTACAAATAACTACCTAGAACAGTACAGCTTCTGAGTCACTTAATTTTCCGACGAAAATGACATGGATTTTTACGAAAAATATCAAGGACATAGGCTTAGAGTGGATTTAAACTGTAGCCTTTAACTGCTAGGTTTGTTTCCCGACCCCCTACAGAACAATACGCGGCACGAACGGTTTTATTAAGTTTGAATTGCTTTGGTTATTTTAGTTGTCGCTAAATCCGATAATTGACAAACTCGCAGTGCGCGTTGCTAAAATAATAGCTACGTCGGCAATGGTTTTAGGCGGGCTATTGAAACTCGTAACTTACGAAGAATAACGGGCAATTACGTTAGCATCTAGCTAGATTCACTGGCTCGATTTTCGTGATCGGCGCTGGAAATACTAGCTGGAAATTGAAGAAAATTGTATATAATGGCGACGATAAGTAGAATTTGGCAATGGGTCTTTTAGCTTAGCTATGGGCAATTCATACCAACACATTAAGTGTTCGGTTGAAGCTGAAAACGTTGTGAACAAATGTAGTTTTAATATCCTATGTGTCATACCTCAAATCTCATGTCTTGTGCTGAAATTCGTTCTCGGTCCAGCTTTCTTTTTTTAGTTGTTATAATTCCTGTAGAAATAATACTGTTAAGATAATGCAGATTGTGTATGCACCATACGATATCTTAAATTACTACGCAATGTGCTGTCCATAGGGTATAGGTTTTAATAAGGTTTTATAATGAATGTAAATCCATGCCATAAATTTTTAATGTATGAAATACGACTTTAACTAAAGCCATACATTTATAACTGATTTAACACTATTTTTAAATACTTTTTTCTACCAACACTTTTTGGACATCAAATATTAATCGTATTTATAAGGAAAATTGAATTGAGATTAAAATTTTAAAGTCCCATCTTTTGACCTGCACAATTTTGCATGCATTATTTTGTGTTTAGATTTTTCGAATTTATTTGCCGCAAGACCCTTTTTCCATAACTTATATTTGCATTTTTACAAGGTTTTTGCTTTTAATAAATAATTGTCAATTAGTAAGGGTTTCGCGGTACGTAATTTTAAAAATCCTAAAACAAAAGTCCAACACCGACAAAACATAAGGGATTTTTTTGCAGCCAATGTCACGGTAACTAATGGGCCGATTTTCGGCTCTGTCAGCGCCTTTCAGAAGCAAAAAGATGACCAGATAAGCGAGCCATTGCCGGCCAGTGCGTCTGCTGGAAACGAAATTAGCACCAGATGCAGACGCTGATACTGCCCGGTAGAGCGCATTGCCCAAACAAAATCACAACGAGTTAACTGTTCCTACGCCAGTGGGTAGCAGTACCAGGTTTACTGTAAGCGAGGCTGTACTAACTATACGACAGTACCGCTGACGCTGTGCATACTGTTCTTTGTTATTCGATAGCAAATTACTGCGGCGGTTTGTGGACACTTATGCCTATGTATATGGACCATTTTACGGTCGCTGGACTGGCCCGATAACGAGCTACTGATCTGTGTACAGTACACTTCAGTTTATCTCAATGGTAGACGTACAGTTTGCCAACGAACATAATTAAATTGAGGTTATAAGATAACCCCATTTGTGTGATTTCACCACGAATCGAATTGGCCTAGTTTTAACATATAGCATCAAATTAAAAGCTGTACAAAACAACTGTATAACACAAATTCCAATAATTGTATAAAATTTACAAAAAACCTAAAATTATATTAGTAACTCGTCCACAATCTTATTTCTCGAGTGTCTTTACAAATTAAACACTCTCGAAAACACGCGTTTTGTCTCGAATAACGACTTAAATATACCACAAGTTACTAAATATAGATTTCAAAGCTGTTTTACTTCAAACAGGCTATACGCATGACGTAATGAACCTTCCACGAGCCGAATACTTCAGATATCTATCTGGCCCCACCGGGGAAAGGCGTTGAAATGCTAGTAGCCACTTTTCCGGGACGCTTTCAGTATCTTTTCAACAGATTCTTAAACCCACCACATAAAAGAAGCTAAAATACTCATTTCAAAACCAAGAATCCCGCGCGTGCTTTCGTCTCGTAATAGGATGCAGTAGCATACACGTTCACATTTTAGCAGTTTTAATAACACACATTTGATCTATTTTAATGCTATACAGCGATTCGGTGTATGCGTGTTTTATCATTGACATTTTTCGATATAGTAATGTGGGGTAAGATGGGACACATTTACCACATAATATACTGATCGTGTTCTACACATTTAAGAACAGAGAATTAATACGGTTTTATAATTTTTTAAATATTTGTTGTTTGCTACTAAATAAAACAAAAAAAATAAAAAGGTGTCCCATCTTCCCCAACACTACCACATGGAACAACAACAGGTTCGATTACAGTCTTTAACTTTCGACTCCGTTTGGTTAAATTAATTGTTTAAAAGACGTCAGTAAAATTACCTACAGTCCTATACACCATAAGTTTCAAATTGGAATTCCAAAGCGAAGTTCTGGAATTTCACAGACGTCATATTTCTAATCTCCCGTTGCTACGCTACAGCTCTTCCAAGGCCATTAACGCAAAGTAGCGGTCTCGTTTTCAAAGTGCCTTGCCAACGGCACGACCGACCATTCGTGGCCAATTACGCCGAAACAATAGGCTTTGGATAAATCGTATTTTTGTAAACCAGTCAAATTGGATTACCGAAATTGCCGTTCGTTTTCAGAGTCTGGCCAGGTAAACGGCTACAGCTAAGCCAAATGGACTTTTAGTAATCGAGTTATGAAGCATTCGACTGGTAACTCATGTTTAAAATTTTCTTTTTGACTGGGAAGGTACCGTTTCGACGAAATTAGGCGAAACGGCTGTCAAAACAAAATCAGCTGGTTCGCCTGAATTACTAGCAAGCAGCAGTCGGGCGTACAGTCCGTTAATTAGAATTTGTTGTAAGGTGTACAACAATACATAAATATCGTCCAATTTCGTTCGACCCTTTTCGTTAAACAAGTTTCCGACAAAAGTATCCTGTTATGACAAGATGTTAGATAGTCAAAACCGGCCCTGGGGTTATCATGCACAAAATCGATTCTGACAGGCGCTTTTTGCCAGACAACAAGTCTGCTCTGGCTTTAGGATAATACGCTATCCCACTGTGAGCGCCGCGGAGGCAATACCCAGTTTAACACAGCTTTGATAAGTGATAACGCATACAGTTCCGCTATTGTTTTGAAGGCGTACAGAATCTTTGTATCGAATCGGAGTCAACTGGATACCTAGGTCAGTGCGTGTCACGATGGCTATTGTGACGTCACAGCCACCACAAAGGCCGATGACATGTTAGTGTAAAGGCAACATTTAATAAGGTCCTTTCATAACAATGTAATATATGATTTACTCGCTTCACTTTCAAAAGAGAAACGAACTCTCATTGTATCGAATTAGCCTGCTCACTTGGCCAGAACGCGCGTTTTCCAGAGGCCTCACCCAAAACCCTAGAAAGCTACCGATTTTGCATTGTCGCAATGTTACGCCCATTAGAATAAATACAGAACGCTTCCAAGAAGTCAGCGGCGCGAGACGGGCTGTTAAGTCTGAAAGCTGTTTCCTGTGGCCACTTTCATATCACTTAGATACGCCCACCGAGATCCCCTTTCAAAATCATTACAGTGAAGACCTGTCTGGCATAAATGGCTTCCATATACCGTTTCCCGAATACTGTTTGGGGGGAAATAGCTATATAGCAAAAGGATACTTGGCTGTCACGTTTTTAACCAGTTGCCACAAACTATTCATACGTTTACGGCCATTTTCAACGTATGTACAAAACGAAAAATACTGATGTACAAAACGAAAAATAATTTTCAAATGTGCACCAAAACACCAAGTTAAAAAATACACAAAGACATTTTTTTGTTTTTAACACCTGTAAATGGATAAACGACAGGCAACGATCCATGTAATAGGCTGTTATGTACATATTATTCAATCAAATTGCCTGGAGATATTTCAGCGTCAAAGTCTGGCCAATTACATTCAATTTTACTTGGGTATTGTGAGTCATGTACGGTTTATGAATTGTACTACATGGAATTTTACAGCGAATGGCTAATCCAATACCAACGGGCCAAAATTGGCACAGAAATTATTTTGCCAAAAGAGTCGGTATTTTCTAAATAAATAAAACCGGTACGTTACTCTTATGAAAATTGCAGATAGAATATACCATTTACCAATTTAGGTGTATTATACATTTGTAACACACGGTGTGTCCTGGTGAGCTCAAAAACCATTATGTGGTTATACCTTGCCACTGGCAGGACGTATCCACTTAACCCGGTAGGAGTACGGTGGCAAGGCGCAAACTTAAACTGTACCGGCTGAACTGTAAATCGCAGAAACAACAAACACTCGGAAATAGACGAAAGTAGCGAATTGGTTTGACCAATTTTCTTTAAATTGGGTTCGAGGCTGTGTCTGTAATAACTGGCAGTTTTGTCCAATTTGCTAGCTTGTTTGAAAAAGCTTTAAAATTGGTTCTTGGTAAATTATAAAACGGCGGGGAGGCATGCGCTTGTGACATCATAATGAATGATGACGTCAAATTCGGCGGCAAAAGCAAAGTTTGTTTAGTTGAGAGTAAGCGGGCACGGCGAGGTGTTATTTTGCTGTGTTTGCTTTTCGTTCGTCGCGAGATTTTATTCTGCGGGAAACCTGAGCTATATCACAACACGGTTGGGTTTATACTGTCGGTTTTGGTAGGAAGCCTAATCCGGGAGCTTGTTTTTCTGAATTTCAAAACAAAAGCGCTGGTGAGAAGTCCCTAGCTTCGCACAAATTAAGACAACAGAAACCAAACTCTCACAGACACGCTGACTGGGCAGTGAATCCCAAGCGTATAGTCTGTACTGACCATAGTCCAGTTGTCCATTCATGGCAGCCACATCAAAACTAATAAAGCGGCATGATAAATTTGATCTGGTTATACGGGTATTTTCTGGCGCTGTGATTCAGCAGCCATTGTTCGATTTCTGATCACAGCTTTTGCTGGGTGACTCTTTGTGGTATAGAAAGGGTGTTTGGGACGACGCACAAAAGCGTGGACTGGCAGCCGACCCGGTCCGGTAGTGAACAAAGACGGGTTAAAGCAGTAAGGGGCGACTTTCTAGTTCTGGGTTCCGGCGCCGCGAGACTCTCGTCGTAAAAGGTATAACAGGCGTTAGGACACAACAGCTCGAATTAACAAAACAAAACGGGAATCTTGGAAAACACAGCTGGCAGAGATGACACCTCAACAGTTCTGCACGACTGGGTAAGCTGCAGCAATCCTAACAGCGGATTCAATGTATCGCATTAAATTAAATCTACGAAAAGTTTTGTAATTTACTTTACAAATTATCTAACGTGTTATTGGATTAGGTGAACACGTGTTTATTTTCCATAGCCATTATAATAGGCCATTTTACATACAGATTTACCCAACCAAATCACAATACAGAATACACATAAAGCAACTCCTGTTCTTATCGAATTAAATCTCTGATTTATTTTAGACTTCCGGGTTTTAAAATCGTGAGTTCCGGTCCTGTAGCGATTCTCTTAACTCCAAGCTAGAACTCAGGACTCGCACGTTTTAATTTCCGAGCTTTTTCTCAGTATATTACGGTATGACTATCAATATGAACGTTTCCTCGTTAGCAGGCAATAGAATTTAACGTCATGAATTCTTATTAAGTAGAGTACTTTGGGATAAGATGGTACACCTTAACACTCAAATATCCTGATTGTGTTTTACACAATTAACAATAGTCTATGTCCTATGAGAATCGTGAGGATACAGTTTTATAATTTTTTGAATGTTCTTTGTTTACTACCAAATGGGACGAGAAAATGAACCGAAAATGTGTCCCATCTTGAGCACCCTAATAATATATTCATATGCACATTAAAGCATTATCCATTCTCATTACATTTAGAATTTATCGATTGCGACTTATTTGCAATGCCTTCATTTTAATTGACCCTAAACTCTAGTAAAGTATGCTCTTCAGCAAGATTTCACAACATTTCAAGGAATTTCGGAAGGGTATTACAACACGGTGATACCTAGTTGTTGTTTGCCAAAAAGCCAGGTTATCTATCTACGTAAATACAATACTTGATAAGCAAATCTAGCGAAATATAGGTGCCGTAGGTAATGTTTGCTTATTCCACTTTGTGCTTGTAATCTATCGTGCAAATAATTGCCGCTCATGCTCGTTGGGCAGTCTAAAAATTGTGTTTATTTTTTTGCATTTTTGCTGATTTTACTGGGACTGTATAGGGTATTACTAAAGAAGTGTATGTATAGTACTGTGAGGTTCAATAGAATATGGTTACACCTAAATCCAATATTTCCTGATTTTGTTTTGAACAATAAACAACGCTTTTTTTAACAACGAGTCGAGGTGCTACGGTTTTGTGATTCTTTATATGTTTTTTTCCTACCAAATGAGACGAGAAAAGAGGAAAACATGTTCCATTTTACCCTACTATAAAACCTTTGATGTTAAAAGCGGCTAAATATCCACGTATTCGTCTTCGAACCTTGGCAGTTAGTTTGTTGTGAATAAAAGCAAACTAACATACTCAATCGATTAAATAGCAACCAGTGCTCGGGTATAAGCACGTCATTAGCAATGATTAACCATCACCCTTGTCCCAGACTCGCAAAATGGACAATACGCCATTTATTTCGTAGAATAGGGTAAGTAATCAAGAACGGACGTCGAGATTTTGATCTAATGTTAGCAAACATGCACTCGGAAGCGTTATCTTCAATATAGGCATTGTTAAGCTTGTATGAAGGCTCTTTGTACACAAGAACTTAGCACTTGGGTGGGCCGATGTTATCATACGCTTTTTATATTAACGATACTGCAATAAAGCGGGTAGCTCGTTTATCATATGCTGTAATACAGTAATAGCATAATATGCGAGTGCTTAGGTGTAATTATGACCCACTTATCTAGATTATATGCATTTACGATTAAAAATAGTTTAAATTTTTGGCAATTTATAAAATATCTTAAAATGCTTGGAAAAACTCGATATAGACCATAGGTTATTGATTAGTTAAATTCTATAAGGTCGAGTCTGACTGATTGAACATAATGTTGGTTTTTAGTACATTTCAACTGTGATGGTGCTTAGACATGAAGAGTGCTTAGCTTGGTCAGATTCTCATTCAGAATTTTAGACCTTAGATTTTCACGTCACAGACTCATAAACAAAGTCCCCTCACAGCACACAATTGTACTTAACTACGGCGCGTTTAGGCCAAGTACATATGTCGCAAGTCTCGGTTTCTATGTATACCGATCGCTTTGGTTACAGGAACTACAATTAAATCGTGTCACTAAATTGCACAGAAATATTTAGAGCTATAAATGATAATATAGACTAAAAAAGTCCTTGTATTTTAATACAATACTAATACTTCCTAATAGCTGCTCAAAAGTATTAATGTAGTAGAGTAGGGGAAGTCGGGACACTTTTTCATTCTATTTTCTCTTTCCATTCAGTATTAAACAAAGAACTTTCGAATAATTATAAAACCATATCCTCGTGACTCTCACATAAACCGTTGTTAATAGTTTAAAACAAAATCAGGATATTTGGATATTATTATTTTTTCTATAAAATGTTTACAAACATTTACAATTTAAAAGGACATCAAAACTTTGAATTTAAGTTAAACTAAACAGCAGTATAATTAATCTTCTTATGTAGCTATTAATCCAAGCAGTTATACAAGCCATAAACAAAACTGTGTGATTGAAACGATCAAATAGAAGACAGAACAAACAAGTGTTACTCGTTGTAAAGGTTTACGAGCTTTTTAAATCGAAACTTGCGAAAAGAACTAAGTGCACAGACTTCAAACGACTGCCGAATCTGGAGTGCGAAAATTACTAAGAAATGTCGGCGCAATAAAAGAACAGATCGAACGCTGTTTAATTGGGAACTTCATTGGCTTGTTGTTTTAGTATTTACACGGGATAACTTGACAGTCTTATAACAGTGAAGTAATTACAAAGTTTGGTATGTCTCAGTACATTAGTGCTGGTTATAAGACTGAATGACAGAGTACTTATTCTGGGCATTGACGAATAAACCGTACATAATCGGTACAATAACATCCTGAACTTTGAGTGATATGGTACAGATGTTTTTTTGAGTACACGTTGCGGCTTAGATGGTTTTTTACCACCCAGAAAAGTGCATTAAACGGCGTTGAACGTAAATACATTATTATACCACAACTATGTGTGTGGTCGGTTCTGCGCAATGTCTTAATGGTAAAATGTGACCGGGCCGTTGAAAAATCACCCGTCAATTGCAATGTGGGTTTAACTTGACTTTCATCGCTATCAGCAGGGTGAAGACAGCCGGCGTGGGTGAGCTGTCTTAGAACTTCCAAGCGCCGGCAATTATTAAAGACGGGTGTTAAATCAGCCGTTTTTTTTAAGCAATAGGATTAGCCCGATTAGGTATTAGCGCATCACCGTCGTGGGGGTTCGAACCCATTATTGTGGTGTAACTGATTGATTGTGGGGTTGGTCGCTATCAAGGTACCGCATTGTTCTGAAACTATCGCTACAAAAATATTGCGTAAATACCCCGTTTACGTTGAAAGTTAAGGGCGTAGGCGCGCAGTGATAAACAAATGGGTCATCTGACTTCAATAGCGCGCGTCCGTTGCTATACGTGTTCGTTCCTAACGAGTCTCTTTGCAGAGACAAGAGACGTATTTCGCTTTCTCGGCCGTTTGAGGGATTAGACAACGTTCTGCCAAGACCACTCGGGCTTATCTAGTGAGACAATCGATTATTTTCGTCTCATTACGTAACCGTGAGCGGCAAGGTGCAGAGACCCATGTCGGCGCGCGCCAATTGTTTACACCTGCGCTGCACAACTACTGCACATGCGCGCAGGCTCAAAGAAGCAAACATCCTTTATAACGGAAGTTTTAATGTCCACTAATGCGTTTGCCAAACAACAAATTCCGCATTTGAAGTACCAGAACTGCTACCGGCGGTAACTTAGTAAATGATTTGCTAAACGCGTCTAGACTAGAAATCATTAGGCGTTAGCTTAATGAACTAGCAAATAGAACGGACCAAGTCAGCATGCGACATACATAGGGAAACAGGTATGCGCAAATATTGTCTTTCACAGGAACTTAAACAGGGTGCCATAATCTTGTAAAGGCGAATATGTATAAGAACATGTATGTTACATGAATGCCCACCAATCTTGCCGCCAATGTTAGAAAATGTGTTAAAAGATAAGACACCATATTGGCAAGTTACGTTATAACACTGAATGCGATTTTAAATTGATGTCAGTAGCTGCTACCCGGCAACGTGCTAAGTAATAACATATGATGGATTTGGAATTTGAATTACTCAAAATATGAGTCAAGTAACCCAATAAAGAGATTTATTTTCTTCATTGCCTAGTGAGATCAAAATAGTATGCCCTAATAATGCATTGGACCATACACTTCAAATACAGCACGGGATTTAATCATTAGTTTAGATCAACGAGCCATTTAGCACGCCCAACAACACCTGTTGTTCCGGAACTTTAATTTGAGTTTTTCGGGTAAGTCATTACTCAACCTTCGGTAAACATGGACGAAGCCAAGTACAATAGTTTCCAGTGTGGACCCGAGTTTCGTGGACGTATAAGCAAACATAGGACAAGCAACGGAAAGGTGAAATAAGGTTGTTTTCTACTTGGAAGGTGTTCCATGTCACCAAGTGCCGAAGCAATTATATGTCGTTTTACATAACACAATTTTATTTATCGCTTTGTACAGTAACAAAAATTAGATTAACTAAATAGCAAAAAGAATGGAATTGGCAGCAAAACCACACTCGTTAAAAACATGCAAAACTAATGTAAAAGTGTCAAATAAAATCACTTTTATAAGAATTTAAAACAACACTTATTTATGGCAAAAGCGACCAACTTCGTATACAAATAAAATCACAATCAAAAACAAGGTCGCAAAAGCAAATTAACTTGTATCAAATTATAATAGGACCGAAATAGAATAGAGTTTCTAAAGCGACATATGGTTTTTCGAAGCGCCGGTCACACTTTCGAATAGCGACAATTAATCTTCGGGCACGTTCATTGAACCGTTACAGAGCGGCTATTGTTTGTTTGTCCAGCCAGGTGGCATTCGGGACCAGCTGTGCACAACATCGTCCCTACTATTTTAATTATACTTTGGTGCAACGAAAGTCGAACTTTCAAGGTAAGTTTTTTTCCCACCAGCTCGGAAAAAAAACAATTGAAATTTTTGCTTTGAAATTGGCAACAAGAGCATAGCAGAGAAATTCTTGAGGATTAACCTTGAAAAATGGGCATTCCAGTTTTGTCTGTTGTATCTAGTCAGCCCCTAATTTCTTAATCGTTAAATCACGGTTAGTTATCCTACCCTAACTTACAGCTGTTCCCACGCGCCGATGTGTGGGCGTAGTGGGCGGTACGGTCAGGTTTCCAGTAAAGCTACCATAGGCGATAGCGTTCTTTTATGGCACTTGTGTATGATTAATGCGAGTGCCGCATTTCCCAATTGCTGTAAACAAAGCGGCGTATAGTCGTTTACAATACAACTCCAAACGAACCGGAACGACGATCCTGTACGGCGCCTGTTTTTAGAAAGTGAACACTGGGTTTTAGGAGTGTAACTCGATAGCGAAGTCGAATTAGACCATAGAGTTGAAGCCGAAATTTGATGCCTTTAATACTCGACAGTTACAAACAAAAAGGGAAGTACTGTAATTGATGTTATTAAATTTACACAATCCCAGACCTTTCGCCAACAAGGCCTAATAAACACAAGGCTGGCGAATGCACTTTGACCTATTCGGCCCAAGCTGTGTATTGTAGAACAGCTTTGCTGAACCAAGACACCGCATAACAATACAAGCTTGAGTCTTGTACACATACAATGTTTGCTAAAGCAGACGCATTCAGTAACTCTCACAAGACCCGTTATATAACACCAACACGGTCTAAGTAGCGTTTATATGCACCGGTGTTGTAAAATGAACAAATAAAGATATAACGAACAAAGAAAAACCACGAGGTTATAAACCACGTCGTATAACGTTAGTCAAAAAGTCACATTGAAATACGTTTTCTAACTACTATTTCTGTACGGTCAATTTGTATTAGCAAACGATAATCACCGTCTACAGTAATAGTTACGTTGTTTACGAGTTGTAAGATTATCCGGGTGGTAACTTAACTTTACGTGAAAGTTACAAGTCGCTGCGTTCCAGCGAAATTTGTTACTGTTATAATTCTACACGATGGGCCTGGCGGTAAACTTTACTTGGCGACTTAAAAGATAGAAAACGAATTGGGGAAAAGACTATTTCAAACGCAGTAACACAGAATAGAGAGCAATTGTGACAGTTAAATTTGGACAAAACCAGTTGTGGTAACATAAAATCTGAAAAGATTTCCGAAATAAGAAGCACACGCATGTTTCCAATTAAGAAAGCTTGATTTTTCCGAAAGCACAAAATGATGTTAAATTCAGTCTGCTTTGACAGCTAGTATAAGCTTATGTGATTACCATTTCATTGCTCAATAAATTTGATACTAAAGCTCAAACACCTTTCACGGTAGCAACGAAATTCAAAGCAAAACAAATTTGCAAAACGATAACCCCGTGTGAAGTGCAAACACCATGTTTGACCGAAAGAAAATTAACAATTTCAATATAACGTCCGAGTTTGTTGAGCCAAAACACACGAGTGGATACGAAACAGACACCGAATCGTCCAAACCGAATATTTTCAAAAGCAAGACCGGGAAATCCGAGCCAGCTAAAGCGGGCGCGGCGACAGAAGGCGTCGTTGCGTAATTGGCGCATTCACCAAACGGAGTATTAACAGTACTGGATAAAAAAACGCGGCGACTTTTTGGCGACTGGGTATAGCTTCGTTTACATATGTTATTAAGCCATTCGACACTGCAAAACAGGTCATATTGTGTGAAGTATCGTATCACTGTTACTATTCCCTTTGGAGCTTAATTTAGAGAGTGGGAGCCCTTCGCTGGATCGCAGTTCTGCCCTTTGCGGTTCCAATTTCTACGTGGCGTATTCGTCGCATGCGTAATTTCCACTGGGAGAGTCCATATACCGCATTTGGTCACGTCATCCGTTAAATACGTTGCAAACCACAAAGAACATTTAAACTATTTCAGGATATTCACGGTTTTTGTATAAGACCTTAAGTAACATAACAGCAAAGACAGAATTAATTACTATAGAACCCTGAAATAAACCCGCTAATGATTTTTAAATGGTATGATTTTCACTCTTATGCTTAATCTGGTAATCGTTGTAAACGGGTATAACAGCGGCACTGAGACGGCTAGAAGAAGCCGCTAACCGGTACCGACCGAACCAAACCGGATTATTACCGGCCCGTGAAAGCTGGGTAGACCCCGTAACGTTATATACACTAAGGTAAGCGATGAGACGGCACCGGGTGCAACTGGTGTCAGCACGTTTGTAGTAACCGCCCCGCTTTATTAGCACTGCTGATGGAGTGTAACGGGGGAGGCGACCCTGTTCTAACGCCGTGTATTGCCGAAAACATAGACCCTTTTGTCTATGGCGTAATGAAAAGAAGGCTGCCCGAGAACAGAGTTTGAAAACAACTGGAAAAAGGCAGCAATTG
The DNA here is from genome assembly GCF_009617815.1 of Ciona robusta. Lineage (NCBI taxonomy): Eukaryota > Metazoa > Chordata > Ascidiacea > Phlebobranchia > Cionidae > Ciona > Ciona robusta. The sequence continues at coordinate 1,904,213 of NC_143248.1, forward strand.
GTATATTTATTTTAAATCGGTAAGGACTTGACTGTATAAGCCCGTCAGCCTCAATTGCTATTAGCGAAATGCGCTTATATGATTACCTTGATCTGCCGCGGCCCTGCAGCTATCATAGGCTTATTTGCACTGTCACTAACTTAAACGGATAAAATAGCTGTTAACTTAATATCCAAATCATTTGATTGAACGACAATAAGTTTTTTAGGGGAAGTTAAAATATGTTAGGTATTCGCGACTGTCTAGTTTTTTCCTAAACGTCTGTAGACAATTCTCGCATTTTTGACGGCGTGTCAGTCAGAATTAGTGAAACATGCGCGCACAGTACACACACATACTCATATTACATAAGTTGGGGAAACTGCCAAAGTCAAACACACCTGTTGAAGTGTTGATTTTGAAATATGTGTTGTTAACACTCATTCTGTACTGTATGGTGTCATGGTCGCCGTCCAAATCAACAGCATGTACTTGAACAACCTGGCTGCCGAGCGGCGCATTTTCTCGTATGCTGTGTGATTGTACAAATATGAGCCAGGGTAAAATAAACAGTTTGAATAATTTAGCTGTTTGGTAAAACGCGAAACGGTTTTACAAAGATATAGACACTGGTCAGTACCTTATGGTTTGATTCGATAAAACGTTATATAGTGGAGTGGGGAGACGGGAGACGTTTAGCACATAATATCTAAGCATCCTGTTCGTGTTTTAAACAATTAACAACGGTCTATAGTAGTCGTAAGGATATGGTTTTATAATTCTTGGAATGTTTTTTGTTTACTACCAAATGAGACGAGAAAATAGAATAAAAAGGAGACCTTGTCTTTCCCCACCCTACTATATGGCAAAAATGTTTTAACGTATGTGACTAAAACAGGCATTAAATTTAATTAAAATTTACGATTAAACAAACCTTGTAAAGAAAACACACGTTTAGGCCAAAACTAAGCTCATTTCAAGCACTTTAATTAAAGGTAGTACAAAACATACCAATAGTTCTAATTCGTTCGTAATTAGCCCGCTGCTTTTACACAAACTGTACCCAAATTTAAAACACCATATTTAACTGCCAATAAACAAAAATAGCGTTTAAAACTAAAAAGTGATACTGAAACCGCCAAACTAATTTATATAGACCACTTAATTATAACATACCTTGCGAAGAAAATTGGCTGGGTTGCAATTGGAGCATTGTCGTTGATGTTTCCGACCTCAACAAGAACAAACATAGTTCCTGATAGTGGGATAGCACCACGATCAGTAGCTTTTATTGTTAACCAGTAGAACCTCTCAGTTTCTCGGTCGAGCTGTCGGCTTGTGGTGATTATGCCTTAAAAAACGTCAAATTTAGGGATTTGAATTGAAATAGAACAGTATTGTGGAATATAATACTGTGGGGAAAGATGGGACACCTTTTGCATATAATATCCAAATTTCCTGATCGTGTTTTAAACAATTAACAACGGTCTATGGTAGTCGTAAGGATACGGTTTTATAATTCTTTGAATGTTCTTTGTTTACTTCCAAATGGAATGAGGAAATAGAATGAAAAGGTGTCCAGTCGGTTGACAGTCGAAAATGTTGCACTGTTTGCGTCAACGTTTGCATTTTGAACTGGTATAGTACTTCTAAGTAAGATGGTCCATGTCCTTGTTTTTTTTTCACTATCCCATAGTACACAAAGAATATTTTCTCGTATCTTCTCGTATTATACTCGTATCCTCGCGACTCTAAACGAGCTTTATTAATCGCTAAAAAAACGATTACAAGAAATATGGGATATTATGTGTTAACAGTATCCATTTTACCCCACAGTACCCATACATCCATATATAAGTACGGTAGATAAATAAAGCTCATATTAAAACAACACTGCAACCCGTTATTGGAAAACAGGAATCGAAATCCACTTGACACAAGTGACAGGTTTCACTCTCGTTGTCTTTAGTTTAGCCCAATGGTAAACAAAACGAATCTGCTCTATACAAGCATATAATGCAGTGAGCTTACAGTAAACAGTCAAACACACTACTGAAGTCTGGCACAAAAATTGAGACCGATTCTGGATGAGAAAATTTACGATTTGGTAGTAAACAAAGAACATTCAAAGAATTATAAAACTGTATTCTCACAACTCACATAGACCGTTGTTAATTTTTAAAACACAATCAGGATATTTAAATATTATATGCTCATTATGTCCTATCATACCCCATAGTACTATACCATGAATTGCGTCATAATATTACTCTAAACCGCCAACTTTACGTTTAGTTCATTTCTCCATAAAGGTGTATGCGTAATAGACAAACGTATACACTGACCACATATCAATTGTGGGCACCACTCTCAATGACCTTTATGTTGCTTCAAATTTCAGCAAACAAACAGTTACTTGAGTTCTGTAAATTTCATGACTCATTTGCCCGTGTGATTTTACGCGAGATATGGGTGACAAGAGGGAAATTTGATTTGTAGCGTCCCCAGTACGCGTGTGGTCGCGAACTATCGCCGTTGTGTATACAAAATTCAAGTGGTTTTCGTTCGTGACCAACGGCGGCCAACGTAATTGCCATCTAAGTGTAATCTCGGCCAGCGCCTATCCACACAAGGTACATGTAAACACAGGCCCAGAGACAGCCGTTTCAGAGCACATCTTAAGCAGGGATTTGGTATAATGAACCGGCCACCTAAGGATTCTGGGTAAGACGAGAGCTTTAATCGTGTTTACAAATCAGCTACGGATACGCGGGACGTTTTATCTTTCCGATGGAAGTCGAAACTAGAAGGCTTAAACGCCGGAGCCTTGTACAAATAAAAATATCCATTTGTGCCTCTGAAATCTCCAAAATTAAACGGTCGATTACATGTAAGGAATTTCGGTCATGGGTTTCGTTATTCTGGCTCAAACCGGGGAGATTATGAAACGTTTTGGTTAGCACCCATTGAGTGTATCGCTTTTCGCCTGATTTGGCGGCCAGTGCTTTAGTTTTAATTCATTATTCTCGGCTAGTAGCAAGGTAACGGACAAGCATGGCCGGCGGTGAAAGAACCCGTTTCGAATGACAACGGTTCCCGCTTTCTTGCATAGACAAAAGCGGGAGGTACTACGCCGTTCAAAACCACTCCACGCAGCCAAGAATTTTACGCGTTTCTTACGACGGTATGTTTTAAATTCGAATCACAAATCGACCCGAACGGTAGCTGTTCACTTTGAAATCGAAAACACGCCCATTTTTACACAGATAAAGTCTTGCCTAAGTGAACAACTATAGCGAATTGTAGCTGCAATCGCGTGACATGTGTCTATGCCTTATTTTGTGGCGTGCGGATGGGCAGTCTTAATAGCGACTTAAAACCGTGCTCTGTCGAGTATAACGTCAACAGGCCTAAAAATATTTGCCGAGCTGCTAACCGCTTAATACATCGTTCCAACTTTCCCTGAAACGCTTGAACCATTTTGTAAATGATTGATTTCGGGTTGTAATAACTCATAACAGCAACAGATTTTGAACTAATAGGCTATAGTAGGGTGAAGTAAGACAGGACATGCATTAATTCTATTTGCTTGTCCCATTTGGTAGTAAAAAAAATATTTACAGAACCATATAATCGTACCTAGGCGACTTTAAAAGAACGTTGTTAGTAGTTCAAAACGCAATCAGGAAATATGGGTTCAGGTGGTAACGGTATCCTATCTAACCCCACAGCACTAACATTTTTTGCCCTGCATCACACGCTCTTGGTAGCAAGTTATTTGGAAACAAACTACACAGGCTAGCGTTTATATCGCATTATTATCGCATCTTTACTCCCAAGCAAAAGGGCTTTAATGAGTTTGGTCAGTTATACAGTTGACCCCTTAGATAAGCGGCGTGGGATTGACGTATATCCCACAATAGGCTACTATGAGCATAGAACAGTTCCCGCCAGCTAATTAGCTAGTGTCGTTGCGACAACTTTGCCCCGCCGTATGGGAACCCTAATTTAGGGAAGTTAATTACAGGTGCATCAAGTTAAAGATGCGCTGCTTCCTGAAGTACTGGTTTTTAAATCAGCTTAAGAAGGTGCCCTGTACAGGAAGGTTTTATGCGTTTGAAATGTTACAGCTTTTCGTTAGATGTTTTAAGCCATTTCGAGTGTGTGCCGAAAATTAACGAACAAACAACGATTCGGGGCCCCTAACCGGCTGTAAGATGCTTAATAAGCTTTGTTTTATCAAGGACCCTTATAAGAATTTGAAACTGGGTCAGATAAATGAGTACGATGCATCAAACAGGATGGCGCTACTAAAAGATGTATAGTAGGGTGGGGGACGATGGGGCATCTTTTCATTCTATTTTTTCGTCCCATTTGGTAGTAAACAAGGAACGTACAAAGTATTACAAACCCGTATCCTTACGACTTACATAGACCTGTAAATTGTTAAAAACATTTGAATATTATGTGCTAAATGTGTCTCGTCTTCCCCTACCCTACTGCATAAAACTAAACTTTAATCTGAAAAGGGAAACATTTTTGGTCGATGTTTTTATACTCTTATGACTTTGCCAATTTAGTTTGATTGGCTATGTAGCCTAACGTGCTAATGATTTCGATTATTAATTCCGTTTCAATTCATCGAATGTGTTCCTTATTTGTCTTCATGTAAAGTTAATGAATTGGCCACGAACGTACTTCCAATTTCCATTACTCTAAAAGAACAAGTTTCGAGCATTTCCCAAAGGGGTTAACCACTTAACGTGTTCGCAATTGCTGTAATTAAAACGGTGTAGCTTCTTACAGGCGAACAAGTCGGCCAATTGAAGAGAAACGTGTAAAATGTTAAAATCGAAAACAGTATAATGTGTCCGTTAATTTTCGACGCCCGTGTAGATTACACTAACTAGCGAAACTTCGCTGTACCAGATATTACGTTACAGATTACTTTATTTACTTAGGGGACTAGAGAGTTAGGTAACTGGTTAGTAATTGAAAACCTTGCCGCTGAAAAGTTACTGACTTGAATAAATCGAAGTGAAACGTTATTTGAGACTGGTTAACACTCGCAGGGCTGTTGTTACAAAAGCGACTTCTGATTTCAAATCAGGCTCTACGCAATTGGGAGAATAGACTGGTGATGGCGTAAATAGGTAAACATAGGGACCACAAAGGCACCAACTGGCGTTCCCAAGCTATTGGAGAAAGTACAATGCTGAACTAAGGCCTAAGGGATAACTAAACCGTAAAAGATACAACGCACGGTGTAAGGTGACGATTTTGGAAATCATGCTCAATTGAAAGACCCGAAACCCGTGCAGGGTGAATAAGGTTCATTTCGTTCCTAAGTAAATAAGCGAGGGGGGTTATCGTATCTTTTTTGACAGCTTGTTAATTTAATTACAACATCTGCTCAATAAGAACGATGCACTATTTTGTATGCTGCATTTACGCCTTTTTGAAAGTACGTAAAATGATAAAAGTCCACTTAAAGAGATACGGACCTAAGCGTAGTCATACTGTATTGTACATTGTGTAAACATACGTGACGAAATTAAAGTTCAATTGCTGTCATTGTCACTAACGGCTTACTCGGATTAGTCCATAAAAGCTTATTTCAGATGAACGCTAAGCCCGCCACCGACGCTTAAGGCTACGACAGCGTCGTGAGGTGTATGGGCATCTATCGTCGTAGCTATTATCGTGTTTTGAAACGCCTTGTCAGCGATTTTGCGTATTCGATAACAACAGAGGCTAAAGGCTTTTTGTGGCGAATTTTAAAGTCGATTTGGCTACATTTGAATTAGGACCGCAGAAACTACAATGATACTAAGCCAGTGCTGTTGACACACGAGTGAGGATTTAATGTAACGAGGTTAGTCATGTTTGTCTTGCCCGGCAACTTTCTCGACTGTGTGGCGCTTTGATGCACTTCTACTACAAAGCAAACACATCGTCGCTTACACACTTCCGCCGCGTAAACCCAAATCTACGCCGACCCGTTTCCGATACACGATGTTATATTAAGTATTGACTTACCAGTATTTTCGTCTATGGCGAAAATTCCAAGTCCGGTGCCGTCCACTATTGAATATCCGATTGAGTTTTCAGGTTCGCCTATATCATCGTCGACGGCTGAAGCTATTCCGACTGTCTTCCCGATCTCAGCGCTTTCAAGGACTTCAAATTTAACCTCCGGAAGGTTAAAGAACGGCGCATGAAGGTTTCTGTTTACAGGCAGAATCTCTACTTCGATGTAGCATGTAGCGACTCTGTATACTCTGTCTCTGGCTCGAGCTGTAATGTTGTACCGAGTTTTGACTCTGTAATCCAATTTGGCTGAAATACGGATGTATCCGGTCCGAGGATCGACGTTAAACTTCGGTTCTCCGCGGCGTTGGTGGTCCGACATCCCCGCCGTTAGTGAGTACCGGACCTCGGAGTGCTCGGGCATGTCTGGATCATAAGATTGGAGCCGGAAGACGACAGTACCGACCGGCAGATCCTCTGTGACTTTGATCCGGAAGACATCTTGATGGAAGCGTGGAGGATTGTCGTTTACATCAGCTACATGGATAAGAACAGACGCGGAGGACGAAAGAGGATGCTCCCCTGCATCTTTAGCGATGACTGTCAACCTGTATATATAATAGATACTGTTATGTTTGTATGTCCAAAAATGCGAAATAACATTTAATGATGAGTGAAAATCAAACCGAAAAAGTACTACATTAAAAGGCAGGTTTCTTAATTTAGGGAAATTCTTTTTCTCGTATTTATATGAAAAAAGCATGCAAGTGTACTGATAAAAAAACAATCGGGTTTTGCAATGCATAAAAAGGCCATTATATGATCTTACTTATATTCTGAAACATCTTCTCTGTCCAAAGATTCCATCACTTTTATAAATCCGGTTGTTTTATTAATGGCGAACTTATTTCCCCCGACAGCTGATGATAGCGAATAAGATATATTTGCGTTCCGACCCTCGTCAAGGTCAGACGCCCATATATTTTGCTGTATTACAAAACCTACGGTCGCATTTTCGTGTAAACTGAACTTGAACCGAGTCTGTCCAAATACGGGAGGGTTATCATTAACGTCGGCGACAATAATTGTTATTTTGGTGAATGCAGTCTTAGTTGGCGAACCCATATCCGAAACGGATACTGTTAGATTGTAGCGGCTTGTTCGTTCTCGGTCCAGCAGTTTTACGATCGAAATGACGCCGGTTTGAGTGTTGATATTGAAGCAACTATCTCCGTTGCCGCTTGTGATCGTGTACCATAGTTTCCCGTTAAACCCGTTGTCTCTATCGACTGCTTGGACTTTAGTGACGACAGTACCTATTGGTTTGTCTTCTGGTATAAGCACGTTACTCCATTTACCTTCTGGTCTGATTTGTGGACGGTACTTATTCGGTATTTGGGAGGTTCTGTTCACATTTGACGTCACTCTGACGTCACGTCCGGGATTTAAAAGGTGCTGGTTAAGGCTTTCCTCATAATCCTGTACTCTTCCGGATTTTATGCATTTATTATCAAGCTTTTCTGATGACGAAATAGTAACGTTCACAAAAACCGGATCCGACTGGAATTTTTCGTCCGTTGCAACAATTTGGAGAACGAAAATCGAGCCAAGCGCTTCTTGGTCTACCCTGGAACGAAGCTTTAGCAAGCAGTTTAACTCTTCTACCTCAAACAGGTCCCTGTTTCCAGATAAGAGGCTGCAGGTAAAAGGGTTATGATCAATATCAACTGGGTTTAATTGCGCAAGCGGAGATCCTGGGTTTGAAGATTGCGGCAACGTTGTCAAGCATTCGGATTCAACGAACATAGGTGCATTATCGTTTACATTGGATACTGTAACCTCCACAAAGCATTCACTCTTACGCGTGAACGGTGTCCCGCTGTCAGTGGCTCGAACTCGTAGTTTATACGAGCTCCGCATTAAATCGTAATCCAGCTTTTTGGTAGTTAATATCGTGCCGTTAATTGGGTCGATCTTAAACTTGCTAGGGTTTCCCACGAGCGTATAAAGGACGCTGCCGTTGTTTCCAGCGTCTCTATCTTCCGCGTGGACTTGAATGACAAAGGAACCAGCAGGCAGGCTCTCCGGGATCACCACTTTGTACGTGGAATCAGTAAACAGTGGGTCATGATCATTCGCGTCTTCAATTTCAATTACAACTGTTGTTGTATTGCGTGCGTCTCCCAACACAAGGCTCACGTTAGTTGCTGCGACTGTTAACGTGTATATTGCTTTTGCATTTCGGTCTAAATGGCGTTGTGTTGTGATTAAACCGGTGTGAGGGTTAATTTCAAACGACCTTCTGCCGTTTCCAGATATGATTGAAAAGCGAACTGCGTTTGACTCGCCTGTTACATTCACGAATCCGACTTGTGTGTGTCGTGGGCTCGCTTCACTCACTTGCATACGGAAACTGGGCTCGGTGAATTTCGGAATGAACGAATCGCGGTCGTAAAGCTGAATTTGAACGCCGACTCGTGAACTGCGTGGGGGTGTGCCATTGTCTGATACCTCAACAGTAAGATTCATAACTGCATTTATTGGTGGTGGGCGCTTGGAAAACACAAGTCGTTTTTCGTTAGGTTCATTTCCGGGTTCGATTTCGATCAGACCGTCAGGGTCGCCTTTAACGATTCTAGTGAAGGCGATTTCGCCATGATTGTCACTATCTGGGTCTGTTATTGTCAAAGTGGCGCATGTAACTTTGTTAAATTGATTTCCTGTAAATGCAGCTGGGTTTTCTAACGTTTGCAATTGTGTAACGAGAATTTTCGGTGCGTGGGCATTCACGGATCTCACATCCACTGTTAAGGTAGTTTCGGTTGGATTCGCAGTCCCAGACAAGGCCGCTTTGCGGTCGATGGCGGTTATTTGCATAGAGTGCTGTCTCTGCGCTTTCCTGCTGATTTCTCCAGTTAAGGTGACACGGCCTGTAGTAGGGTGTATGGCGAAGTTACCAGTATTATGTTTCAAACTGTAGTAGAAGCGCGTGTTCTCAGGATCCCGGTCAGAATCGGTAGCTGTGACCACAGTAATGGTTGCACCGATCGGGGTATCCTCTCCTATGGACACATGGTAGGGTTGGGGAGGAAATAGCGGCTGGAAGTCGTTCACGTCCACAATATGAACATGGATTGTACATTGAGTTTCAGATCTTTGGTCAGCCGACATTGCTCGTACTTGTACATCCCTATCTTTCCTGAGGGTGCGTGAACGCAGGTCAATAAAGATAAAGTTGCCGGAGACCCTTGGCCGGACTTCGAACGTGTTCCCCCCGCCGACTATTGAGTATCGAACTCTTTCTGTAACAGTGGACAGCCACATACCCATTTTGATAGCGCATTGCACGGGAGCGCTGCCGGTTGCTGCTTTCTCCTGTACCGTGGCATAATAAGCGGGCTTTGTGAATTCGAAAACCGGGTTTTCTGTTTGTAAAGTACCCGGTAAACTGTAGAGTAAAACCAAAAAGCTGACGAGTTTTGAGAGAAACATTTTGGTCGTAACTGTAATGATTGTACTCAGACTTCAAAGCGAAATATTCGCGAACTTTGTAAGGCAAATTGTTTCTGTGTCTTCGTTGTTGGAGTCCAGCGCCTCAGCGGCGTTACGATCCAACATGCTATCTAAAAGCAATCATTCATGCAAGTATAATCACTAACCTAATGCTTATCGTACTATCAAAAAGCATAATCTTTAATTAAAGTTATACTTGTACTATATTGTATCGTGGTATATGATAACACGATAGGGGAAATGCAAAGAAAGTACTGTGTTACGGTATGGACACTAAAAGATTTTTTGCCCTTAAACTAAAAAAAAACTTTCCAATTTTGTTTCGAATCACGAAATTTATGTCGTGAAATTCATAAGACTTAGAGAGTCATAACTGTTCAAAAACATTACTTCTACAAAATCCAAATATCCCTTAATTTGTTTAAAAACTACTATTACTAAATCTAACTATTTCTCAATTAAGTCGAAATAACTATAGGTGCTAATTATAGAAAAACCGAACGCCAAGTTTGCCTTGTTATAATACTCCCGTGTGGATTTCGAAAAAACGACCGCATTGCTTTGTCATCTTGCTACTGCTTGATTCGAATCGATTAAAAACACACCGATTAATCTGTCCACTGCAACTTGTCTGCGCCAGATTTCTAAATGGTACTGAATATGAGTGAATTTAACGAGTCCTGTAGATAGCGTTTTACGTTTGCACATGGTTACCACATCGACTGATCGTAAAAATCGCGGCCGGAATTCCGACTTCAAAACCCGGCGGAAAAGTTTTCAAACTTCTGGCCTTTTCTGATCGTACAAAACGCGATATAAGCTAGCAGCCTGCGTAATGCAAGCGGTTTTCTAATTTTATCAGGCGTGTAAGTGCTGACACTGTCCTACAGCTCACTTACAAAACGTGCCAATTATACACTAACCTAACACACTGTTCTCTCTACAGCGGACTGTCGCTGAATGAGCACTCGAAGCGAGAATGAACAAGGCCCGCCGCAGATTACGTCACTCGATTCACTTGAGCGTGACGAATGCCCGCAGGGATTGAGGACAACTAGAGAAGCACTGGGGCGCCGTCTAACGACAAGACTTTTTTAAATTAGTTAAGAGGAATGTGTAGTTGTAAACAATAGGAATACGATATCATAATGTATATAAAGTTAAAATTAGATCTGTTTCCAAAACACACTCATATCATATTGTCTTTGTTTTAAAATAATAAATAAACGAAATGTTAAGACACGACATACAGTACTGTGGGGTAAAATGGGATACCTTTAGCACATAAAATCTCATATTTCCTGATAATGTTTTAGTAATTTTCAACGCTCCTTTTACGGTCGTGTATATATAGTTATATAATTCTGTAAATATCCCATATACACTACCAAGTGGTACGATTAAAGATAAAAAATACGTACCATCTTACCCCAACCGACCACACAGATGCAGTTTTTTTTAAGTTTTAAAATTTCTCGCTTGGAGCGTCTAAACTAAGTAGCGATACTAATTACTTGTAGAAACGAGACTGTTTCACGAGATAATCCATTTCATGGTAATTAGCGTGTCTTTCTGATAGCTGGCGGCAACTTCGATTACTTTAATTAAATACCACATAGAAAATTGGTCGTTATTACGACTGTCTACGTTTTGATAGGTTCGTGTAGTAATTGGTATATTATTGAAATCAGAGTACGGTAATATTGTTATATGGTAAGGTGGGGGGGATGGGACATCTTTAGCACATAATGTCCAAATACCCTGATCGTGTTTTAAACAATTAACAACAGTCTATAGGAGTCGTGAGGATACGGTTTTATAATTCTTTAAATGTTCTTTGTTTACTACTAAATAGAAAGACGAAATTAAATTGTTCCCGTTGTCGGCGTATGTACCTTTGTTCAAGCCGCTTATTTCAATAAAAAAATATTTGCAACTCACACGTTTTATTGGTCACTAATTCTACAGCTACCATAGGGAGACGCTGCAATATTTAGAATAAAAAAGCAGGTAAATACAAGGATAAACATTTGGTACCAAAACAACGATGCAATTACGGTATGCAATATATTTATAGATATTATAAAATTATACGTTACCAGAAAAAGAGTAAATTCTTGTACATTGTTTGGATTTTTTAAGGGTATAGTACTGTGGGGTAAGATGGGATACCATTACCACACAACATATACATATATTGTAATTTTAACGGTTAACGACTCTTATAAAGTCGTGAAAATTTTGTTATAAAATTCTGTAAATATTGCAATAAATCAGAATGAAAACATGGACCATCTTACCCCAACCTACTTGAATGGGGGAAGATGGTACAATATGACATTAGCACAATGCTGTACAAACATGTGAATAAGAATAAAACATTACAATATGCAAAATATAAAAAGGCACCGTCGAGAAAACAAGAAATTTGCAAATTATGTAGCTGTAATACTGGAGTGAATGGACAGCAGTTACGGGCTTTGAAACAGTCAAAAGTGGGTAATGTTTAAAGTTAATCGTTAGTTGCAGTTAAAATTTGAATTTTAAAAAGCTATAATGACCTAAAAATTTTAAAAAAGCTATAATGACCTAAACTAAAAATTTATTTAAAAATTTTGTTCAATTTTCATTAGTTCAAAAACGTTTTTTTACGCGAAATTGTCAAAATTACGTTAAATATCTGTGGATATAAGGTATATTTTTATAAGAAACAATTTAACCCCGAAATAAATAGAAACTGGTTCAAATAGCATTTACAAGTCATTTGCAAAAAGCGGGACGTTTATAAAAAGATGATTTTTTAGCGTATCGAAGAACTCGGCTTTTTCTCACTGTTAGTACATACAGGGTTATTTTTGATACGTTAAGACAACACAATACGACAGCTCTCATTTTACTAGAATAAAACTAAGTATCACGCAACAGCACTGTACATATAGTACTCTGGGGTAAGATGGGATACTGTTAGCACCTAAAACCCATATTTTCTGACCATGTTTTAAACAAATAACAACGCATTTTTTAAAAAAGAGGCTTCGGTTTTGTGATTCTGTAAATATAACTTGTTGACTACCAAATGAGACAACAATAGTAAAAACATGTCCCATCATGCCCCATCTACTATATAAAAAAGGACAAAAACTATTTATCCGTTTGCGACCAGGCAAATACATATGTAACGGTAACTGTATGGTATAACGAGCAATATATGATATCTGATTGTGTAAAACATAACCAACTGGTCAGTAAAACATGATGTTTCATTAGCATGTGTGTATACATACAACATATCAATATATATATATAGTAGTGTGGGGAAAGACGGGACGCCTTTAGCACATAATATCCAAAAACCGGATTGTTTTTTAAAGAAATAACAACAGTCTATGGGAGTCGTGAGGATACGGTTTATTATTCTTCAAGTGTTGTTTGTTTACTACCAAATGAGACGAGAAAATAGAATCAAAACGTGTCCCATCTTTCCTCACCCTACTATATATTTATGCAACTATTTAGGTATTATATATAATATATATAGTCGTACCGTTTTGTAGCATATGCAGTAAAAACTAAGCAAATACAAAAAAAACGTATTTTTTTTGTTAAAAACACCATAAACATTTCATTTTAGCAGATTAAAAAGAGTTTTTTTTCATAATGACACAAAAATTCGACTTTTTCGAAGTATTTTTACAAATATACTTCTTGAGTTTTGTTTATGTAACATATAAAGTTTATAAACCAAACCTTAGCGTCTGTAGTAATAATTTACACCCATGTGGCTATCTTCTTCTCGAGGCCTTTCATAACTGCTTGCAGAATCTAACATGTAATCTAACTCTATGTCTTTAGACGAGCGCCGTTCTCTGTCATAGTCTCGATTGCTTACCACGTAAGGCGGGGGCCCTACACTGGTGTTGGGTATGCTACGTACAGAGCGTGCTACTATGGGTGTCGTCGAGGCTTGGCTTGGAGCAGCAGAGGCCGTAGATCTTGTGGGGGCCGCTCGTTTGCGGGCAAGATCGTTATAGTTAATAGTAAGAATCATTATAAAGTTGATCTAGTGAAAAAGGTATTGTTAGCATATGGTAAATTGTATAGCAGGGAGTAAGATGGGGCTTTTAGCACATGATATTCAAATATCCTGATAATGTTTTAAACAATTAACAACGGTCTACAGGAGCCGTGAGGATACGATTTTATAATTCTTTGAATGTTCTCTGTTTACCACCAAATGGAACGAGAAAATAGACTAAAAAGGTGTCTTATCTTCCCCCACCCTACTAAAAATAGTAGGCTGGGGTAAGATGGGACATGTTTTCATTCTCATACACACTAAGGTAACTCCTTTGTCATGGCAGTCGTCCTATTACAGTTCTAGTATTTCAATATCTGTTTCTTAGCTTCTTACCATTGCGATAATGTTAAGCAAGCACCCACTAAAAGCCACAAGCATGTACTGGTACACCACGTAGTAATTCTGACAGTAGCCCTCCAGTTTCCCATAACTCTGCATGCTATCACCAGGTCCACATAGTTTCCCAAATCCATTGTCTTGTGTGTTTTTGAACATCATGACGCCTGTAAACGGGTGAATAAATAAAATGAATAAAAGGTTGTTATATTCTCAGGCGCCCGAAAACAGTCGTTTTAACAAGTGTGTTTTGTTTCCTACACCCCTCATGCTTGCTTACAAGTTAACACGTTTGTAACTTTGTGGTGATTGTTTTTTGTATGGCTGGCAATTTAGACCAGGCCTATCTATTAGTGACCACTGGGTTGGAGCAAACTTTTAGTGTCAGCGGAAAATAATGTTTATTGCTCCAACCTAGTGGTCTCTAATTGGTTGTCTAAATTATCAGCTTTACAGGATAAAACACACAAAAATAATTCACTAAGTGATGCATGCATGGTAATTCGTAAGCAGACACGAGGTGTATGAAACAAAACGTTCATGTTAACTTATAACCACTGTCGTTGCCCACCCACATACGTAAACAAACCGTATTTGTTTATTTAATATATTTAGAAGGCATAAGGCATAGCAATGGAAAATCAAAATTTGTATATGCATAGAGATGCTTATATATAATCTATAGGTACCAGCAAAATTTCAAAAAATGAAAAATTCGGTCCAAGAATATTCTATCATTTTTAATATATTCATAAAGTAGAACCAACTTTATCTATATTATATATATATATATATATAGTAGGGTGGAGGAAGATGGGACACCTTTAGCACATAATATGTAAATATCCTGATTGTGTTTTAAACAATTAACAACGGTCTATGGGAGTCGTGGGAAAACTGTTTTATAATTCTTTGAATATTCTTTGTTGACGACTAAATGGGACGGGGAAAATAGAATGAAAAGGGGGCCAACTTCTCCCACCCAACTTCATATATTCTTTAAAAAAAAAAGTTTTTATTTATATATATAATATACATATATATAGTAGGGTGGGGGAAGATAGGACACTCCCATAGACCGTTATTTTTTTGTTTAAAACACGATCAAGATATTTGGATATTATGTGCTAAAGGTGTCCCATCTTCCCCCACCCTACTATACTAAATTTTGATTTTTCATTAGTAGTCACATTTATTATCACAAGCCACATACCTAACTGTACAAGGTCAATGCAAACATCTTTTAAAACACCAGTGCTGAATTCTCGCTCTTGCAAATCAGAACATCTAAGCATAGATATCCGATAATAGTAGACACCAAGCGTTGTGAACGCAAGGAAAAATACCCAAGCCAGTATGAGGATGTATGTGACACCTATCAGCTGTAAAAAAGATATAATGAATGAAAGTAACTTATTTTGTCTTGGCAAAGCCGGAAAACAACAGTTGTTAAACACAGGTGTTCTGTTTCATACACTTCGTGCTGGCTTACGAGTTACCACGTATGTAACTTTGTGAGTGATTAATCTTTTAGAGATTTTTTTCGTTTTTTTCTGAATGGTTGATAATTAAATTTAGACAACCAATTAGCGACCACTGGGTTGGAGACGGAGTAATCGCCGTTAAGTGTCTTGCCCAAGGACACATGCACCCACAATGGTAGCAGCTAAAATGAATATATAAAATTAGGAGCATCTAGCTTTAAAGTCATCAAAAAGTTACAAAAAAACATAACATTCTATTTAAGCATAGTAAATAACACGTTAACAAAACATAACTTTATGGTTATTGGTGCACGGCACATGACATGTATTTCCAACTTTTGAAACAGAAGTGACCATGAATATGATACCATTACCATATGTTTTAGCAAACCCAAAGTAAATTGAATTTAATACAATGTTCCATATGTTTGGCAACCAAGACTAACCTGCATTTAAACAGTTTTACCCCAAATTTGTTTAATAATTCAAAAAAAAGTAAAGCCAATGTTACTCAAAAAAACATGTTTATTAGAAAAGGATTGTCACTAAGCATAAAGGCCAAACGGGGTGGCTAAATTTTGCAAAGAGACCACATTCTTTTTTGGTAAAAAAAGTCCTAAAATCAGTTTTAAAATGCAGTTAAAAAGGCATTTAGCTCATGCTAAAACCTATGAAGAAAGGGCCAGATACAATAACACTTTAAATTTCCCCTACAATAGAAAAAAGCTTGGATGACCCTAAAGAGAGCCCGTTATGATCACAAACAATTTACCGCAGCGGTGAGGCAGATGCCCGAGCTTGAAGATTTACAACTTCGTTTCTTAGAAGCCATGGCACGAGACGAATGACGATTGTCACATGCTAACATAATCGTAAACACAAACATGAATGGAATTAATCCGTAAAACGAATACTTGATCGCTTGGAAACTGAAACAAAAATTACAACAAAACCATGCGTCATTGCAAAACTTATAAATATATAAAAAAAGTGAAATAATTATATGGTGGGGTAAGCTGGGACACCTTTTCAATCTATTTACTCATTCCATTTGGTAGTAAACAAAGAATATTCAAAGATTTATAAAACCGTATCCTCATGACTCCCATAGACCGTTGTTAATTGTTAAAAACAAGATCAGGAAATATCGGATATTATGTGCTATTGGTATCTATCTTTCCCCACAGTATTGGATTATGTAAACAGCATGATGGGGGCATTTTCCACATGTTTTTAAGTGTCTATGGCAGTTATGTACCCTACCAAAACATTTTTTTCTACAAAAAAAATATTCTAAACAGATTAAAACATGGCAATTCCAACATAGTAACTAAAAAACTACATGCATAGTTATAAATTATACATAAGCTGATGTTAGAATGAAAAAAATAAATCCCAACAGAAATAGGTGATTCCAACACAGCAACTAAAAAACTGCATGCATAGTTCTATACTATACATAGACTGATGTTACTATAAACAAAATTAAAACAATAAAACATAGCGATTCCAACACAGCAACTAAAACATAATGGGTATATATACATTACTTACACAGCAGGTACTCTGTTTCCTAAATCATCTCTGTTTAAGTTGATGAACTGTGGTGTTAGTGCATTACCAGTGTATAGGTATTGTGGTGGTGGGTGATTGTATGGATTGCCAGCCATTGGCCCAAATTGTGCCCACAAATTCATTGTACCATCCAGAGCAGACCAACCACCACCTAAGTATAAGAATGAATTTAAAATCTGTATAAAAACACAATTTGGCTTGTCCGGTGCTGGGCAAAGTGGTTGGCCTGCCTCTATTCCAGGGGTTATGGATTCAAATCTCGTCGCTACTACTATTGTAGGCGTATGTGTCCTTGAAACGTTTTCTCTAAATTAAGATGTAAATCTGCTAGTACTTTAAAATGTTGTAAGAAATAGGTACCTCTAACTTTTAACATTGCTAAATTATATTACCAACTCTGCAAACACATAAACATTAGCATACAATGAATTGCAAACACAGATTTAGCTGTGGAAGCAGTTTTATTCTTTATGGGGGAGTTCCTTCAGCAAGGCATGCCAGGGTACCTGGGGTTTAGGTCAGAGTTGGCCAATTACTTCCTATGGCACTCAGCAAAAACATCATGTTTTTCGGTTTGGACCTATAGTCGTCAATTGCCGTACTTGACAATTATAATTAAACTCATTGATTAAACTAACAAATGAAGCATACTAAGGCTCTGCTTGTTTGTATAGACACTTAACAGCAGGGTTAAAACTGGTTTACATTTTGATTTAAAACTGTGGTGCTAAATTATGATTTGTTTTAAAAGTTTGAGTGACATGCACAGCCAACATTACGTCTATAGCACTTACAGTGGTATGGGTTTTGTACAAAGTGTTGGCTTTGTTTAAATTCTTGTTATTTTAGTAGTTCACTCTGTGTGTACACACTTTAAAGAGCTTTAAATGTCACCCATTACCACAAGTCAGAAAATAAAAGAACAATTTTTCGAACAAATAAAAATGAAGATGTTAAAATTTAGACTGTACTAAATCATACAATACAATAAAATTGTCTACCTACCTATAAACATGGCTGTTCCTAGCCAGCAGAGCAAGACAGCAAACGCTGTTGCAAACGGCATTGTTCCAATCGTGATCAAACAATTCACACATCCATCACAGCAACCTGGCAAACAAAATTTTATCGGGTGGATCGCTTTGACGCTTACCATACTTTAACAGTGATTTATGACGTTAAAAAAAAGCCAAAAAAATCCCCCACCTCTCAATATAATCACCCACCACAAAGTAACATACATGGTAACTCGTAACTTGGCACGAGGTGTATAAAACAGAACACCCGTGTTATAACGCCTGTCATTTTCCGGCCATGCAAGGATAAAGCACTTTATTCATTTATTGTTTTATTCTTTATCTCATACCAGCATCTCTGTATCGAACTTTTTTCCTTTTCGGGGTTGTAGCAACTGTAGTTGCTGGGTGGCTTGTGGTGACCAAGGGGTGTCTTGCTGTTGAAATACTGTTTGTCCCATCTTCATTTCTGTGGTCGTAAAATTCTGTCACTTCTCCATTGCTGTCAATGTTGTATCCTTGGTACGACTCTGCCTCTACTAAGTCGTGTAAACTGTGTACAGACATTTTTAAATCCAAGTAAAACTGAAACCTTGAATGTACAACAAAAGTAATTAGACTTTAAAAATTAAAAAGCAACATTACATGAACATACTTGGATATATAAATTTAAAACACATCCTAAGCTATGCTTATGAGAACTTTATATTTTTTACAAGGTTACAAATACACAAGACGTATTTTTGATAACATTCTACTGTAGATAATGTCAATGGAAGTGGCTTCCACTTCCATTGACATTATCTACAGCACTTTACATACAAACTGACTGAATCGTATACTAATATTCAAAATTAAAACACATTAACATTTTTATAAATAAATCTCATTATTTTTTCACGGATTTTACACCATGTTATCCACTTCCCTTATACCTTAACATTTAACTTTGTACAGGTCCAACATAGACAGCAAAATACACAATATGACACGGGAAATAAAAGTAGGTTAGGAGAAATTCAAACGTTTTCCTTTGTATGGCAACTCCCGCCTACGTATGTTGGCGCAATACCCATTTTAATAAAAAGAAAAATTTAAACATAAGTATTAAAGAAGCTAGTTTATGTATTTATATTTGTATACAAATTATGTTTATTTAGTATTTAGCTGGTTGAGTGAAATTGAATTAAATATTCTACCTTAAATTGATGTTTACACCAGATGTCATCGGATTTAAACACGCTATTTCTATGAAATCGGGAAAGTCCCGATTTTTTTAGATGTTTAATTTAATTTTTGTTT
Organism: Ciona robusta; assembly: GCF_009617815.1. Lineage (NCBI taxonomy): Eukaryota > Metazoa > Chordata > Ascidiacea > Phlebobranchia > Cionidae > Ciona > Ciona robusta. Next base: position 1,923,526 of record NC_143248.1, read on the forward strand.
TAAATGTAAAATGAATTAAAAACAGCAGTAATTTTAGAATAAACAATTCGGAGGCGGCAATCTACAGAGGATATTAACATCAAAACAAAATGGCGACCGCTCAGCAACAAGGAAATGCCCCAAACAATTTAGAAACCCAAACGCAAAGCTCTATGCCATTACCCATTATGAAGGTATATAACAATATAAGTTAATAAGACGGTAAGCCTGTCACTGGTGGCCAATAAAAAATGTTTTCAAAATATTCTTTAGGCCTTAAGTCAATTTTCGATACCAACACCGTTTTCCAAAAAAAAAATACATGGGACTATACAAAGAAGACGGAAAAAGTTTTCCGCTAGAGGCGGTAATTATTTAAATTAAAAAATACGGAAAAACGAACAAAACAGCACTACAGAGTGTTAATAAGTGTAAAACAAATCAATTAAATAATAAAAATACCTTTCTAAATACATAAAACACTAGTAAGAACATATTTCCCACATTAGGTCGGTTATATACGCTCTTTCGTTGGGGTGACTGTCGTCGAGTCTGTGGTGTAGCGGTTTGCGTGCGGTCGTGAACTCTCTTTGTTTCATTTTTACCGGGTTCGAGTCCCGCACAGTGGAATACTTTTTTTATATATTTTTTTTTCAAGTTTTTTTTTGTTTGACGAGTTTGGGGTTAGGAGTTGGGGGTTAGGGGTTAGGGGTTAGGGGTTAGTGTTAGGGGTTAGTGTTAGGGGTTAGTGTTAGGGGTTAGGGGTTAGAGGTTAGGGGTTAGAGGTTAGGGGTTAGTGTTAGGGGTTAGGGGTTTATATCTTATGTGTATAAACCGTGAAACTAACTGCTCCCCATAAAATAGAGAAACGAATTTGTCATCGCCTCCTAGCGGAAAATTTTTTCCGTCTTCTTTGTATAGCTCCATGTAAAAAAAATAGACAGAGGGTATCAGTTACATCGAAGAAATGTTTTTTGACTAAAAATTTAATGCTATAATGAAAAATCCTCCTCTGAACTTATTTGCTAACCACTAACCTCTAACTACTAACCCCTATAGCCACTAACCCCTTAACCACCAACCTCTAACACTTCCCACCAGCCTATTATATACCGGAGGATTCTTCGCCAGTGCCAAAAATGTTACTGGTTACCAGCAACAGTATTACCAATATACCCACTACCCGTCATATTATTAACCATGTCGTTTACCAGTATGTAAGCCAGTACACTGACGAAGCTGTGAAGAGAGGTACAGCTCCCAAACCCCCAGCTCCTGTACGTACTTCATATGAGATGTTTGGGCAGGAATGCCATCAAGATGATGCAATTATAAGACCCCTTGAAACCCAGGTATCTAATTTAAATAAATCTAATATAAATAGACTAACCTCAACTTGTGGTGTACTACTGTTGTTTTTTACTGTGTATGGAAAATATTTGAGATCCGACTGAACCCCTTTCTCTGACCAGACATGGGCGATTAATCTCTTCGGTCAAAAACCGACTTTTCTTCTATGAAAAAATCTAAGTTTTTTGTTTCAATGTCTATTGATTATTCCACTGCAAAAACTCCATGGTAGGACTATGTTACCACCCCAAGTTTAGTATCTATTTCCCCAGCTATTTGTACTTTAAATACACAGGGTCTGTCTCGCTTACACCCTGAAGTATATGACAAAAGAAACGAGCTGAAAAAGATAAGCGTCTCAATTCTGTGTAGTTTTCTTGACTTGCTTGATGTCTTGGTCAAATCTGGAATGTCCACAGCAAGAGATGAAAAAATAGAGGATTTGAATCTTCTGTTCATTCACATGCACCATCTCATTAATGAATACAGGTGAGTCTGCTCAATTTTAAAAATAAATGAATAAATGTAACTTATTTCATCCTTGTGTGGATGAAAACTGCCGTTAAGTGTCTTGCGAGCCACAATGGTAGCAGCGACAAGCCTTGAACCCATTACCTGGATTACGAGGCGACCCGCAAACCACTTAGCCACGGCGCTAGGAAATTGTTAAAACATGATTATAACTATCTAGTTTGATTGATACCTTGTTGCTTTTTAGCATAAAATTGGATTCTTTTTTCTAACCAGGCCTCACCAAGCAAGAGAAACATTGAAAGTAATGATGGCGTTGCAGAAGAAGAATATGATAGATGTGAGTGAAACTTTGTGCAAAAACATGGACAAAGCATCAGAGATTCTGCACCAATGTTCACAAGAACTGGCTGCAATGAAAGTAAAGGTAAACTAACAAGATTTAATAAAATGTTTGCACTTTTTAAATAAAAATAATTTAAAAAATATTTTACAAAAAAAAAAAACTTGATTTACTCTAAAAATGTACAGTCCCGAGCTTTTAACTAAATAATAAAATGTAAAACAGTTACACTCTAAACTTTAATTAAGTTTTTGTTAAAGATTTTTTCTAACTTCAAGCTTTAAAAACAGCTTGAGTGTTTGAACATATAACATTAGTCTACATTTAAAAAATGGTTTTTAGAACTAGTGTATAAAATTTTGAACTAGTGTTTAAACATACCATTAAAAATTTTTGATCGCAATAATAAATGTAACATTTAATCGTGGGTTTACCGGACTCGTTTACTGCAGTAGTTTTTACCGGCATTGTGGTTTTAACGACTGTCATTTTATTGCCAATTCTTTTTTTTTTGTATAAATTAATCTGATTTTTAAGGAATAAATAAAACATTATGTTATGTTGGTGTGTAAACCGAACATGTTCATTTTTATGTGTCCCTTTACTAATAACACATTTAAATTACATAAAGATTCTAACAGTAATATGTACCTACCTTAACGGTTGAATTCTTCAGACTGAAGCTTCTACCATTCTACCAAATAACAGCAACCATAGTGAAGGCATTGATTCAATGGACATTGGAAGTGTTTTGGGTTTCGACTCGAGCAGTGTAATTGACCAGTCCAACTCAATGATGGACGTTGATTCTGGTTACCGTGAGAACAGCCATAATGAGGAAGACACCCAAGATGAGAAAGACATAATAATGTGCAGTTTTGTCGATGGAATAAAGGAATGACGTCAGGTAGTTATTATAGTACACATTTTGAGATTCAATCATTGTTTTTTGAATTATTTTTATAAAATATTTATTTGTTTAATAAAAGTAGTCGATACCATGACAAATTGGTTAGCGTGCCTGCCTCTAACCCAGAGGTTACAGGCTGAAGGTTCGTTGTGTTATGGTTGGCGTTTGTGTCCTTGGACAAGACCCTTAATGGTAATTTCACCAAGCGAGTGGTCACTAATGGGCATTGAATTCAGCCGTACAGAATAAACAGTCAACCACAAAGTTGTACACAATACATGGTAACTCCTAGCAAACATGGGGTGTATGAAACAGAACATCCAGTGTTGTAACAATTAAATAAATCTAGTTGCATTCATTCAGTAGTTAGAATAGATAAATTTAACTTTTTTATCTGGAAAATGACTGTAGTTATAAGTTATAAAAAAGGTGTTCTGTTTTATAAACTTCATGCCCGCTTACGAGTTACCATGCATGTAACTTTGTGAGTAATTTTTATGTATGGCAGAAGGACCTGTTTGTTAAGTTACTATCTTACAGTGATATGTTAAACAGAAAGTGCACTAAAGAAAACAACTTCAAAAGTGCTGCTGCAAGAACGCCAAAGGAAAATGAGAAAGTGCTCAAAATCTGCATCACAACATCGTTCACACCAGACCAATGAAACTTTTGAAAAGCTTTGTAATACTCAAGTGTAATAAAATTCAATCTAGCAGTGTACAGTGAAAAATTATTGAAACTAAATCGTGAAATGTTGGATGCTTATCTTCTTTTATTCATTTGCAGTTTCTTTTTCTGCAAGAAATTTCATTATAATTTTTTGTGTAAATCATAAAAAAATGAATATTTCATATTTTGGTATGTTTTATGATTTAAGCTTTTTTACCAAGAGTTTTAGAAAGTTTAAGCTAAATATGACGGTTCTCCATACAGTTTATACGGTAAGTCAGACCGATGTTATCGCTATGCCACTAAGGCTTAATCAGAAATGAACTTATTCTAAAACAGCGATATGAACTAATAATACTTTTTGTCGTCGCGTGGTGGTGCAACGACAGTCGTTATAACACGGTGTTCTGTTTCATACACCTCGTTACCGCTTTCAAGTTACCACGTATATGTACATTTATGACTGACAAAAAAAAACGGAAACGGTCGTTATAATACGGTGTTATGTTTCATACACCGCGTGCCCGCTTTACGAGTTACCACGTAAGTAACTTTATCGATAATTATTCTGGCTGAAAAAATGCTCACAAAAATGATAATGTTAAATATATCTTCCATACTAAATGCCTCCTACCCAAAACTCTGGAGTATCGCAGAAAATTGTCGATCACTTTTTTGTTACTCTGCTGGTTGAGAAGTTTTAGCAAGTCAGGTTTACTATAACGGTTCTGGTACGCTTTCTCATATGACGTCATTCCTTTGATCTGCTCTTGATTCTTAACATGGTCCTTGGTTACGGTCGGTACTGGCGAAGAATTATTTAAAATATAAATTGGTGTACAGTGGGGTGGGAAAAGATGGGACACTTTCAGCACATAATATCTAAACATCCTGATCGTGTTTTAAACATTTAACAACGGTCTATGGGAGTCGTGAAGATTTAGTTTTATAATTCTTTGATTGTTCTTTGATTACTACTAAATGGGACGAAAACATAGAACAAAAAGGTGTCCCACTTTTACCACCCTACTATATGTTATGTGATGATTACAGTAGGCTGGAGAAAGATGGGATACCTTTATCATTCTATTTTCTTGTCCCATTTGGTAGCAAATAAAGAACATTTAAAGAATTATAAAACAGTATCTTCACGACTCTCATAGACCGTTGTTAATTATTTAAAAAACGATCAGGATATTTGGATATTATGTGCTGAAGGTGTCCCGTTTCCCCCGTCGTACTATTATGTAGATACCTGCACCGAGCGCTGCAATGCCTTTATTTTTATTACATCCATATCTTGTAACGTTTCCTGTTAGTTCTGGTTGCTGGTGAGGTTTAGTGTATGATAACCTTACGGTTGTGTCCAGAGGACGACGGATACTGGATCTCCAATCTGCTGGTGCGTCGATCGCTTCTTTGACCTGGTATCCTGAAAAACATGTATTTGTAAAAACATGTATAGTAGGGTGGAAGAAAATGGGACACTTTTCATTCTATTTTCTCGTTCAATTAGGTAGTACAGAAAGAACTTTTAAAGAATTATAAAACCGTATCCTTACGACTCCCATAGACCGTTGTGTTTTGTTTAAAACAGTTTTCATGCACTTACCTTGTGGGATGCCTAAGTAGTCGTTCTGATATGTAGATTTCAACTGATCCTTCAGTATTTGGTCCATTACACCATCGCTTAATTCTCTGTAATTAAGATGGTCCGCTGTAGCTGTGGTCATGCCTTCTTTTGATTTGTTTGGTAGGCGCCATATCATGAAGGACTGAAACGTGAACAAAATTGACTATAAATAAAAGTCACATATTTATCCTGGCGTGGAGGGCAATAAAAGTGGTTATAACACGGGTGCTCTGTTTCATGCACCAAGTATGTAACGCTTATACGATTTACCACGTATACAGCGCTTACAAGTAACCACGTATGTAACGCATACGACTTACCACGTATGGAACGCTTACGAGTTATCACGTATGTAACGCTTACGAGTTATCACGTATGGAACGCTTACGAGTTACCACGTATGTAACGCCTACGAGTTGCCACGTATGTAACGCCTACGAGTTACCACGTATGTAACGCTTACGAATTACCACGTATGTAACGCTTACGAGTTACCACGTATTTAACGTGTTTTAATTTAACATTTTTTTCATACAAATGTTCGCTTTCATTTTTTAGCACATTATACGTTTGCCTTTAATTATACCGTAACAGGTAAGACGTTATATTAAATAGGCTTTACAATACAATATCGCTTTTATAAGCGACGCTGAAGTGTCCATTTCCCACCTATTGTTAAAAGCTATTGTCAAAACACCATTAACGCGTACATTGAATACCATATGTGTCAAGCATTGTAGCGTAAAAAATTGATACAAAACACAGACCTTAAGAGTTATGGCTTATGACATATATGCTGGTTGTATCTGTTAACCGAACGAAGATGTTTAGTTCATTATGTCTTAACCTACATACGCCAAACCAAGTTTAAAGGTTGAGAATTATGTTTTATATTATATATATATATATATATAAAATGTTTTTTATATGTATATCCTAAAATACGCAGCATAATTAAAGAGTACTGTGGGGAAAGATGGGACACCTTTAGCGCATAACATCTAAATATCCGGATCGTGTATTAAAAAATTAACAACGGTCTATGGTATTTGTGAGGATTTTATAATTCTTTGAAAGTTATTTGTTTACTACCAAATTGGACGAGAAATAGAATAAAAAGGCGTCCCATCTTTTCCCATCCTACTATATTAAATAAATATGACTTTTAATTTTCTTTTGAGTGGCGGGGTAAGAGTCGTTGAAACAGGGGTGTTCTGTTTCATTTACCCCGTTTATGAGTTACCACGTATGTAACTTTGTGGGAGATGAAACAATTGGAATATATTAAAAATCGCTGGTAGTAGAAATTTTACTGAGGGGACATACATAGCTTGAAAAATGTGAAATTCTTACTTCGGGATTTCGATAGCCCCAGCTCTAAATATACTGTGTCGTAATTTACCACCGTTGTTAACAGTGACTAACTGTATTTGTATTGTCTTCCGCACACATTAACGTTGCTATAGCGCAGGTGACAAATACCACAAAATATTTGAGCTTCGGTCGCAGATTTAGTGGTTATTATTATATAGTACGTTGGGCTAAGACCGCTTATGTTTTTATACTCTTTAGAGGTTAAACGTTAATAAAGGCTCGTCGTTGCTACCATTATTAGCGTGTGTGTTCTTGGGCAAGACAATTAACGACAATTGCTCTAACCCAGTAGTCACTAATGGATAATCTAAAACATGAAGCACGTAATATTCAAACATCCCGGTCGTGTTTAAACAATTAAAAATGGTCTATTGGAATCGTGAGGACACGGTTTTTTGGTTCTTTAAATATTCTTTATTTGCTACCAAATGGGCGACAAAACATAGTAAAAAGGTGTCCCAACTTCCCCCTACCCTACTATACTAATGCTTGATGTAAAAACACGAGTTAAAATATGATGAACTTTTGTTCCAAGCCACATAAACGACATTATACCTCGTGAGGATGCGGGTTATTATTCCTATTCCCCGATGAAGTACCAGACCTTATCGGTTCAACTCTCTTTTCGGATTTCCAAGAAAACTCGTTCTGGCAGGTCGTGCCTCCCACTGGGTCCGAAATACGGTACGGTGCAGTGAAACCTTTCGAGGACATAGGGCGCGTAGCCTCTGCGTAAAGACCGGTCGCGTAACCAGGGAATTCGGACTCATGGGTCGTTAGGTAAGGATCTTCAATTCGTCTTCTGCCTGCAAATAATTCTATAGTAGGGTGGGGGAAGATGGCACACATTTTTGTTTTATTTTATTATCCTATTTGGTAGTAAACAAAGAACATTTAAAGAATTGTAACCGTATCCTCACGACTCCCATATACAGACCGTTGTTAATTGTTTAAAACACGAACAGGATATTTCGGTATTATGTGCTAAAAGTGTTTTATCTTCCCCACACTACTATATTGTAAAATAGGTTACAAATTGCGGGGTAAGATGGGATACTGTAAGAACCTATAAATCCCATATTTCCTGATCGTGTTTTTAACGATTAACTACGCTTCGTACAAGAATCGCGGGGATATGGTTATATAATTCTGTCAATTTCGTTGTTTACCACCAAATGGGCGAGAAGGGAGAATGAAAATGAGTACAATATTACTCTTATGTACAATATTAAATGAATTCATGTAACATTTTATGCACGCGTGGCGGGGAAATGACATTTTAACACAGGTGTTCTGTTTCAAACACCTCGTTACTTATTGGTGGTTCATTTGTTTTTTTATTTTTTATTTATTTATGTGCGTGGCTGATAATTTGGACAGCCTATTAGTGACTACTCACTACTGGATTGAAGAAACTATACTGTTTCGTGTCTTTTCCAAGAACAAACACGCCCACAACGGTAGCAGCATGTGCCTCAATTAACACGTAAATTCTGGGCCAAATAAGGGCAGGACTCTTAATTAACCACTTTTTTACAGCGCCGACAAAATGTCAAATATATAGGCAATATAGTAATAGTATAATCCTGTACTATTTCCAATGTATTTCTTACCAATATCAGCCATTGCAGAAGTCGGTCGTGTAACGAAACTTGTTTTACGGTGTTGGACGTAATGTTTCGACGAAGCTGGACGACTTGATTTAGGCCTAGATAACCGCTGAATCGAATTCAACTGCTTTTGATAAGCTTCACTTTTGCAAGGTGGTTTTGGTTCCTGAAATGTAGTTTTTCGGAAATCCTGCTGTTTTCTGCTGCTCACAGGTGCCGTGGACGGTCTATGCTGATCTTCTTTAGCTAGTTCGTATCTTGCCAATAGTTTAATGCAGTGCGCTTTGTCTTTTGGGTTTTTAGCACGTCTGTAGTACCATTTGACGGTGTCTGAATATCCTTGCTTTAATGTCCCACCGGTCTCACCGTGTAACTGTGATGTAATAAAGGACTGTGTTACGTAACAAAGTAACCCAAAAATACTGCAATAGTACATTTTATAGAAAGAAATTTGGACCGTACAAATGACTATGTGTTAAAATTATAGATTAAAGCCAAGGTAGGATTATAATAACAGTGGCCACCATACTAATTTTAAAAGCTCTTTCACGAGGCATGGAACTCGTAACAATAGGCTACGGTCTCTGTAATAATACGCCATTGTCCATTTAAGTAAATGTAACAGTACAAAGAACGGCCTTTTAATTTAAAGTTAAGTACAGACCTTAAAATGTATTTGTTGTCAAAAAAAATCCCTATTAGATCTTACCTTAGGCCTACTTTCCACCCATGCCGGGGTAGAAGGTATAGCCCCCCAATGGCCCCAATTCGTCTCAGTAACAGTAGGCATTATGTTGAAACTATATACAACTTTTCCTATACTAGAAATCGAATGACTGAAACTTTTCAAGCTCGTTACATTTAAGCCCTTTCGAAGGCAATAACCGCCTTGAGACAACAACACACGGGCTTACTTAGTGGGTGATAAATAGGCTACTGCATATTTGAAGAGGCCTAATTTCTCAAACGCTTATTCCAATGTTCTGGTATCTTTACATACAAAGTTTAAAAGCTGTAAAACTGTTACACTGTCCAGGACTGAGTATAGCATGTGTTTGCATAGTCAGTGTGTGTACACTGAAAATCGCTTTCTTTATGCTACTGAGCTCCGTCGCGCGCGCTTATTGTTACGTCATAGCGAATAATTGAGCACGTTTCAATTGATTATCCACTTGAACACAATGAGCGTAACCATGTGACGCGCGAATGGTTGTTAAGCGCGTACATTATCAATGAGATCACGTGGTTAGAGCACCCAAGCATAAAACCGTACATGATTTTAGCTAATTAAGGACATCAGTTATTTACATATACATTAGGGTGGGGGAATATGGGACACCTTTAACTTTATTTTCTCGTCCCATTTAGTAGTAAACAAAGCAAATTCAAAGAATTATAAAACTATATCCTCACGACTCCCATAGGTCGTTGTTAATTGTTTAAAACACGAACAGGATACTTGGATATTATGTATTAAAGGTGTCCCATCTGCCCCCACTCTAATATTTCTTTTTTTCCTAAAAGAGATATTTCAATAGATTATTTTTTTATACAACATACTTTAATGAACTGATCTGACGTTGTGACACAAGTTTGCGCGTTAGCCTCTAACCTAGAGGTAACGGGTTCAAGCTTGTCATTGCCGTACCTTTGGCGTATGTGTATTGGGAAAACGAAAACAGCGATTGCTCCAACAGTGGTCACTAATGGGTTGTCTAAGTTGTCATCCATACATCAAAAAACAATGACCCATCAATTTACGTGATAACCCATAAGCGTGTTTATGAAACAGAACATCCCGTGCCAGCTTAACAGTCACAACGAATTTAACGAGGTATACCATGAATTTAAACCGCAATGTTAGGATAAAACAAATTACATTCATACATAGTGTCACGTGTGCTCTCACAGAATAAGTTACGTTAGCAAATATAACCGCAGCTGCATTTTAGAAGTTTAACCGCTATATAACCGCTATAATTCTACCCCAAAGCCTATTTAAGAATTAAAATATGATGAACACCCACCGACGAGTGTTGAACAACAAAACGTATGTATATACTCCCCTTTATCTCTAAACCGATGCAGAGTTGCGGTACGTATGCAAAAGCGACAAATAAAAATTATAACTTTTTAAGAATGGTGAATTTTAATAAGGAAACTGCTGTTGGATAAGATGGCATACAGTTAACACCTAAACCCCATTTTTCTCGTGTTTATACTAATGAACGCTCTTTTAGGGTCTCGGGGCTACTTATAATATAATCTGTAAATATTCTTTGTTTATTGCCAAATTGAACAAGAAAATATAGTATGAAAACATGTCCCGTCTTACCCCACCCAACTAGAAATCAAATGGGACAATTGATAATATAATCAGAAAACAAATAACATTATTTTATATTCACTAAGCAAATTGCCGACTCACCTTCTGGTATATATTCCCTTTTATATCTTTAATTGTATCTTCGTATATAAAACTCTTCTTACGGCCCCAATAAAGCGTATACAAGTTACTAAACCTTATAGGCTACGTCTATATTCTAAAACACTGCCACAAATTAGTATGACTGAATGATTTATATATAAGCCTATATTGTCAACTAATAATTAAAATTTAAGTGGCACTTATATACATACTAGCGCTATATTGGTTAACAACAAGCCGTTGCTATAGATAAGCACATAACTATTGCACATTCAACAAAGAACTGGGTTAAATTTGAAATGTCTAATAGCCGCATTACATCACTGGCAGTATACGTTATATATTCTATTTTATTCTTTATGGGAGAGGTCCTTTTAATGGCCTAGAGTTTGGACCAAAAGGTACGTGGTATATTACTGTAGGGTAAGATGGTACACTTTTAGCACATAATTTCAAAATATCCTGATCGTGTTTTAAAGAATAAACAACGGTCTATGGGAGTCGAAGATACGGTTTAACAATTCTTTGAATGTTTTTAGTTAACTACAAAATGACGAGAAAAATGAATGAAAGGGTGTCCCATTTTCCCACACCCTACTATAAATATAAACTAGAAATTAAATAAAGTTAAACTCTAAAAACGTACCGTAAATAAGATAGAAACTGTAAGTTTGATAACCTGCTTTCTAACTAACTTCTATACTGATCCTTTCGATTTAAACAACCGTTCAGGTCTAAACAGATTGCCTGAATGCTACTGAACTGTAGGAATTTTGCTGAAATTACGCCCGTAATCTTACATCGCCTGTGAGTTTTACGCGGAGTAATTTAAGTAATTAGTGTCGGCATCCAACAGAACGCGCCGGAAAAAAATTACTCGACGCAGGCTGAAACACTAATTAGTTATATCTTGCTTTTAATGCTCTTTTCTTCTTTGTACATACATTATATAGTAGGTTGGGGTAAGATACTTCATTTATTTCGTGGCATTTGGTAGTATACAAATAATATTAGGAGAATTATATAACCGTATAAATTAAAATACATGTTAGAAAAATATGGGATATTGTGAGCTATCCATCTTGCCCCACAGTATACTATATAAATACAATAAAACGTCTATACAAATTGCCTGCGGTACTTTCTTAGCATGTTTCCTTTTTGCTACATACTTTCACGCAGTTTGTGTGTATTTCCAAGCGAATTTTACAACTGACTGTCAATTACATTTTACAGCCAATTTCGGCTTGGAATTACCAGACTGTTTCGCCTAAGCACTAAAGAAAACAACAGGCATCGCTCTTTAGTACGCATCATTAAATTATACCGCTGTTTACCCATCGTATATTAATGGCCTGCTGGTACACAACGAACAATACGTTTCGACAGCGCCTTTTTATTGGCCTCGTCTTCAACGCAATTGTCAAATATACAGACAATTCAATTTCGGCCAAGAGTGTCTTGTCACTATGGTACCGAGACATTCCAGGATCTAAATATATATGATGAACAAAAGTGGAAATGTAATGAGAAAATGTAATACCTGCGCATCAGCATATATATGTTCTATATAACTATACACTGAATGAGCTCATCAAATGTCAATTAGCCCTTTAAGAATAGACGGCTAGCTATATATATTCTAAATTTAAGTCTGCCTGACTTTTTAAAGGCACATTTTGAACAAATGAATCAACTTGTTTAACTTTATGGGTAACTACTTTTCTTACATTGCTGACAGTTTAAAATCCATTAGTGACCACTGGGTAGGACTATAATTTCCGTGAAGTGTCTTTCAAGGATACACACGCCCACAACGGTAGCAGCGACGGGCCTTGAACCCATAACCTCTTTGACTAGGTCAGGCGAGTTAACCGCTGCAACTAACAGCAAATATAACAATATTAACTGCTTTTATTTAATGCCAATGCGGTTTAGGCATCGGGTAAAATCGAACAGTTTCCCGTCAAAACACAGTGAGAACAGAAGTTAAGAAATCAAGTTGTGTATAGCATTCACCCGCTAAGTACCGTTTTGTAAAAACATGACAGTTTTTAATTAACGTGCAGATCGTAATTGCATAGACATTGGGAACACTGCAATTAAAATAGGAACATTTAATTTTAAGGAAACGAAAAGCAAAATCCTTGTGGAAAATTTCACAAAGATGCAATTACCTGACATTTCCTATTTAACTGAAAGGTCACCACAAAACGATGCACCAATTTAAGATTCAGGTAGAATCCAATGCCGGTATTGTAATTGTTTTGGTTTTAAGTTTGTGTAGAAAGAATAAGGCGACACAGGACATGCCATAAGAAGCAGAACCGAAGTAAAACGCGTTGGATACATCACCAGTGATATCAACAATATGACCTGAAATATTTATAGAGTTAGAATTTATATAAAATATTCATTTTAAAAGTAACTATATAGTAGGGTGAGGAGGGGGGAGACAACTTTAAAACATGATATCCAAATATTCTGATCGTATTTTAAACAAATAACAACATGGGGTAGTAAGGATACAGTTATATAGATAATTTAAAATAATGCTTGTTTACTACCAAATGGGAAGATAAACGAGTACAAAAGTATGGGCCATCTTACCCCAACCTACCATATATTGCTACATACTTAAAATTACACAAAAATGCATTGAAATTGCATAAAAAGTCGTTACCTATAAATATCGAAGCTACCGTACAGCTGAAATAAGCCACCACGTTCGTGTAGCCAAAGAGAGAGGGGTAAACTTCTTTGCCAAAATCTTGCATATAAAACGCTGAATAGAGGCCGTCAATGCCACCCACAGTTAGCCCGATGGCCACACACACACACAGTAAGTATTCGTAACTTTTAATTGCTGGTAGAAGCGCATATAACGTTGCCGCAACCACGAATATGAGACACTGCAAATAGAAGTACTGTAAATCACTGAAGACATATAACAAATTAATATATAGTAGGATGGGGGAAGATGGGACACCTTTTTGTTCTATTTTCTCGTTCTATTTGGTGGTAAACAAAGAACATTTAAATAGTTTTAAGTTTATCCTCACGACTCCCATAGTCTGTTGTTAATTGTTCAAAACACGATCAGGATATTTGTATGTTATTATGTGCTAAATGTGTCCCGTTATTCCCCACCCTAGACCATATAGTATTGTGGGGTAAGACGGGATATCGATATAGTCCAAAATCTTTTATTTTCTGGCCATGTTTTAAACAATTAACAACGCTCGTTTAGAGTCGCGGGGATACGGTTTTATAGTTCTATAAATATTCTTTGTTTACTACTAAATAGGTCGAGACAATTAAATGAAAACGTTCACGATATTTAGAAATTATGTGTTAAAGGTATCCCGCCTTCCCTCACCCTGCTATATGCACGTATACAGAACTCACTACAACGGGTTTCTGTTTCCGCCTCGGTATTTTGTTGAATAAAAAACCGCACAGAAGTTTTGAAGCTGTTTCACCGATCGCTTCGAATGAAGGTAACATGGACGCCCTGCTGCTCGATATATCTAACTCTATTTAAGGAAGTAATGAATGAATGAATGTTATACTTATAGGTAAAATGCTCCGGGCTGTACATTTTAAGATTCAATTATATTTTGCATTATTTTTTGTAAAAAATATTTGGTTATCGTATTATTTATAGGATATTTAGGAAACAACAGCCGACATAAACAGCCTGCGTCGCGGCAAACTGATTAGTTGGCAATTTCTGTACCGCATGTGTGTTCTTGGGCAAGATATTTAACAACGATTGCTTCAACCCAGGGTCACTAATGCTGGATTGTCTAAATTGTCAGCTGTATATTACAAAAAAATATAAAATGAAAAAGTTACCGATAAAGTCTTATACGTTAGCTGACACTAGGTGTATAAAACAGAACACCCGTGTTGTAACGACTGTCATTGTCCCTCAACGCGAGGATAAATAAGTTACAATTATTCATTCAGATACAGGAGTCTTTCTAGTACTAGATCGTAGCTTTACCTTTTACTGCATACGGCACCAAAAACGATAATGAAGAATATAAGCCAACACAGTGACATAGAATATACAGGTTCGATAAATAGAACGCTGGCTCACAAAACAGGCGAAGATCAAAGTACAGAATTGCCCTGTTCATAATAGTGCTGCACGTTTCTTTTGAATGAAGCTGAAAAGTAAGAAAATTGCTACTAGTTGGAAACACTGAATAATGAAAAATCAGCATATATTCTAATTCAGTTCCCGTTTGACTTTGGACTGGTATACTGGTCAATATCTTGAAATGTTCTGTATGGGTCGACATGTTTAGTTTTTGCTACGTATAGTAAGTTATGGTAAGGTATACGGTAGGATGAGACATCTTTTCATTCCTTTTCCTGGTCATATTTAATAGTAAACAAAAAATATTGAAAGAATTATTAAACTGTATCCTCATGACTCCATAGACCGTTGTTAATTGTTTAAACACGTTCAGAATATTTGGATATTATGTACTAAAGGTGTCCCATTTTTCCCCACCCTACTATATCTGTATAATATATTATTATTATATAACAGGGTGGGAAAGGTGGGACACCTTTAGCACATAATATCAAAATATCCTGACCGTGTTTTAAACAATTAACAACAGTCTACTGAAGTCGTGAGAATACAATTTTATAATTTTTTGAAAGTTCTTTGTTTACTACCAAATGGGACGTAAAAATATACTATGCAAATGTCCTGTCTCCCCCCCACCCTACTATATACTTTGCGATATAAAAACAGACACTTCACGCCATACATTAAATATATGCTTGATAAATTGACTCTACCAACCGACGTTGCATCCTTCTGGTCGCAGATTTGACCCGTTAACTGCGCAGGTCGCATTGTAGCACCAACTGCCACAGCGTGAAGAAATATCCCAGAAATAATCTGAAATAAAAAATAATATTTAAACTGCTGCTTTTTCCACTGCTTGTTTGGAAATATATAAGTAAACATACGCTACGTTGACTTTTAATAGCAGGCTGTGTTTGACGCCGAAACAGAGTGTGTAAATAAGTACTAGTATACACGACAGCGTACAGTTAGCGACAGTAACAACACATAGGACGCTAGTACTAAAATAGTGGCGATAAATTTGATTGTAAGTGGTATAGGATTTACAAAACACGTTAAAGTTTGTTTGCTAAAGACACTAATTGTTTTCTAATACAATTTACTTACTTAATTCCTGCACGCTTCGCTTCGCCGCAAATATCAAGGGATTTGCTTTAGAAAAAATCAGACTTTCTATTCATGCTTACCATGAGCGCGCCTCTCCAAGCGTAACTTTGTATAAGGATTTCACAGAAAGGGTTTGCAATAAATGAACCGGCACTTGCACCGAGAAAAACAAGCTGTAGAGCAAGATGCTGTTTTCGCTCAAAGTAATCGTTCACTGCCGCGAAAACAACGATCATCTGGACGCCAAAGCATACGCCTAAACGCACAATTAGGCGTCATAAAGTACATACATTTCGCTTCAACTAGTCTAGCTCACTTTAAAGTTCACGAGAGTTTCTTTCGTAGAGGTACAGTTCTTACCTGGTATAGCGCCATAGCAGAGTATAAGTTTCCAATATGGCCCTGGAAGGGAAGCGGTGAAACAAGAAACCGAGACTATGATGCCAAACACGATCATACACCTGCGACAGCCAAGGCGTTTTATTAACACAGGCGCAACAGCACCTGTGAAACAAAACAACAAGTTCATTTACTCGGTTAAAACAGCAAGTATACAACTTTTTACCGGATACACCAAAGAAGATGAAGAAAGCACCGATTAGTTGTGACACTTGGGCAAAGTTAATTCCATACTCTTGCATGATGCTTAAATAGAAAACTGGAAAACTTCGTTCGGTTCCAAATCGAATTACTCCGAAAACAAAACCTGCTGCCACAACAACCCATCCCCAGCCGCCGTCCAAGTACTTGCGGTGCGTGACTACGCATTCTACATTTTTGTTGCAATCAGCTACTTCACGCATACTCCTGTACACACAATCCTTCGCTTTGAACCTAGACTTTGCTTTTAAACTTACTCAATTGGAAACACAGACACTAAACGAAAATGCGAAACCTACAAAGAACGTCAAATATATAAATGACTGCAAAGTTTAGGTTCCTAAATTTACACCAACACAAAAGCATTGATTAGTCACAATATATCGAAAACTGAATGATAAGCTTGTGAAATTGATCAATCTGCATGGCTTAAAACAGCTACGTTAACCTGTACTGTACAGTAGTAAGTATGTACACCGGTGTTTACTCTTAATGCTGTGGCACAGGCGGCCAATTTCCGCCCACGTTTTGCATTGCTGTACTGTTTCCTTTAACAAACACCGTAACTATACACATAAATAGCATACTTCATATACTTATAAACCGCTTGGCCAGGCACTCAACGGACTGAAACTAATGCTGTTGCGTTGCGATACCAATTTGTTACGATACAGGAAAGAAGAAAAGCTTGTTGCTTACAGCTGGCTGCGGCCGTCGCTGTCTGGACTGCGCGCAGTCGTTTTGCGGAATGGCCTATATAATCTACTTATTAGGCCGATGTGTACTATACAAACAGATAGCATTCAGAAATGTGTATGTTGTCAGTTGCAGGCTTTTAATAGCTACTGTCCTATCAATAATCAAAAATGAATTACGCATGATAAATGTTACAACCAAATAACTCATCTATGATTGTTTTCATCAGTTGTAAGTTTATGTAACAGAAACATTACAACTGCTGCTAGGAAATACGAGGAACCGCCAAAGTAAAACGCACTGGATACGTCTTCAGTAATGTCCACTATGTGACCTGAAAAATATGTTGATTTAGTATTAATTTTTAGAGCAAAACATTTATCAGTACGATCTGCAGTTACTGCATGGCGGTTTACTTAAGCCAATATAAATAAAAAAAACTGTGCAATGCCCAAATGTAGCCTACGGCAAACACGCAGCATTATAACAGTGGTATTGAAACGTTCGTATAATAGCCACTTGATTGTGAGTTCGATGCTCGACGTGGCTACCTTTGTGGAAGCGTGTTTTCTTGGACCCCACAATTAACGACCAATGTAATAATCAGGAATTGCTCGTCCAGCCACACAATAAATTGAATAATAAAATAACCTAAAAAGTTGTGAATGAAAACATATCCCATCTTACCCCACCCTACAATAGTATAACTCGTAAGCGAGTCATATATATGCATTACAAACATATAGTACTGTGGTGTCAGTTGGGACACCTTTAGCACATAATATTTAAATTTCCTGACCGTGTTTTAAACAATTAACAACTGTCTGTTGGAGTCGTGAGGATACGGTTTAAAAATTCTTTGAATGTTCTTTGTTTGTTGAGACGAAAAAATGGAATAAATAAGTTGTCCCGTCAAATGAGACGAAAAAATTGAATAAAAAGTTGTCCCGTCTTTCCCCACCCTTACTATATAATTCGTAAGCGAGTCGTTTATAACTAAATGTCATAAAACACCTATAAATAATAAAATACTTTGATTACCTATTAAAATTGTAGCTCCAGTTGCACAGCCATAACAAAACGTTGCACTATATCCGACTAGTGATGGATATAGGTGGTCGCCAAACATTTGGGCCGAAATTTGATAAAATATTCCGTCTAAACTGCCGGCAAATAAGCCGGTTGCGGCGCATGTGGCCACGAGCAAAGGATAACTCGTAATCCATGGCAATACAACGAGCAATACGGCAAGAACGAGATACTGAAAACACTGAAAGTAAAGTTTAAAAGGTGGGGGTCTAGAAATATAGTAAAACAATTTCTTACCGCTATTAATTTGAACTTTGAATGGTGAATTTTGCTAAAAAGAATCCCACAAGTTATTTTGGAAGCAATTTCGCCGATAGCTTCAGCCGATATAAGAAATGATGCCTTTACAGGCCCAATTCCTGTTAATTTATATTTCAGGTTTTTACATTATTTGAAAAATCGAATGTTTAATAATAAACGAGCGAGTGACATGTATTTATCCTTTCGTAGCGGGGTAGGCTAAAAGGGTTATTATAACAACGTTCCCACATATACATAATTTATATGATACTGTCGGATAAGATGGGATAGTAATGTCTTTTATAGTCGTGAGATACAATAAAGACCTCTTTCAAAGTCGTGAGGCATAATTTTGTAAATGAGATATAATTTTTTGTTTGTTTACAATCGAATGGGACGAGAAAACAACATGAAGACATGTCCCATCTTACCCCATCTTTCTAAGAAAACAATTGGAACAAATATAGTTTGGAAACGTAGGCGTATAGCTTAAAACATATAGTAGGGTGGGAGAAGATGGGACACTTTTTCAATCTATTTTCTCCTTCAATTTGGTAGTAAACAAACATTCAACGATTTTTTATAAAACTTTATCCTCACGGCTCCCATAGATCGTTGTTAATTGTTTAAAACACGATCGGGATATTTGGTTATTAGGTGTGAAAGGTGTCCCATCTTCCCCCACCATACTATATATTTACCTTTTCTTCTATTAGACGTTTAACTTGAAGATAAATAAACATAAATAACTCACTTGTCCGCTAGATGCAGAGAACACGCTTATTTTTGTTCAATTTAAAGTAAATATGTTTTTAACTGTACGCGTGTTTAAACAACTGTTATTTTGTCGCTATACCTTGTCCGTTTGTTTGACATATCTCTAAATAATCAAATTTAATAGACAAATAAAAGTTACTGTTATTATACTTACGAATTGTGGCTAGCGGAACCAAAAATGATAAAGAGCAATATAGAGCCAGGACATGGAACAGATATTGCAAGATATTAACGTAGAAAGTTAGGTGGCAAAATAGTTCCAGGCCAAAATTGGCCTTCGCATAGGTAAGCCATCCAGATGAAGAATTTGTTACAATTTTAATCTGTTTCAACTCATTTTTATTGTCGTCGATCTAAATAAATAAATAATTAAATGAAATGAATGAATAAACGGACGAATAATTGAACAAACTTTGCTAAAAATTTAACTTTTTGGATGATAATTTTGTAGAGCTTTCAATTTTTTGTTTCAATGTATGGTTCACAATTTATTTAGACAACCTATTAGTGACCACTGGGT
Organism: Ciona robusta; assembly: GCF_009617815.1. NCBI lineage: Eukaryota > Metazoa > Chordata > Ascidiacea > Phlebobranchia > Cionidae > Ciona > Ciona robusta. The sequence continues at coordinate 1,943,433 of NC_143248.1, forward strand.
TGGAGCCAATGTCATTAAGTGTCTTACCCATGGACACAGACGCCCTAATGGTAGCAGCGACGAGCTTTGAACCAATATCTACGGCTAGAAGCAGGTGAACTAACCAACTGTGCCACAGTTCCGGGTTGAATAAATGTAACTTTACTTTATCCTCGCGTGGCCGGAAAACGACAGTCGTTATAACACGGGTGTTGTTTCATACACCTCATGCCCGCTTACAGCGGTGGGTATTGTAAACTACAAACTCACTACAATTTTGAGCAATTTCTTGATTATTTTATAGGGTATAGGAGTAACGATGAATTTACTATCTTTGTTGGTTTTAAGAATTGTTTATATCGCAGCCAACACGAAGAAATAAACCATACCATCAAATGTTTTGATAAGAATAAATGTGATAAAAGTTAAACATATGCGAAAACCTACCCTGATTTTGGGCTGAAGGGCACCAGCTTCATTTACACGAAGTAACGGCCGCATGACGGCGCCAGCTGCTGTAACTTGAAACAAGACACCTGCGATTATCTACAAAAAATAAGCCAAAAACATTTTAGTATTAAAATAATAATATGAAAAACATAAGATTATCCACAGACAATAAAACAAAAAAAGTAATTTACAAATAAATTTTATATATTCAAATACACGTCTTCAATATTTGTTGTAAACATATTGTTTAATAACTTACATCTAGTACTGTGTGGCAGAACAGGATACCTAAAAATCCCATATATTTTGGGTGTGTATTAACAATTTACAACGCTCTTTTAAAGTTTTGAGGATACAGTTTTAAAATTCTGTGAATATTCCTTGTTTACTATAAATGGAACGAGAAAACGTAATGAAAACATTCCCCATTTTAGCCAAACTTATTATATATTAATTTCTTAATCGTTATATGGTCGTTATATAGTTTTAACAGACAACATGTACCATTTTACCCCAACATATACCATTTTACCCCAACATGTACCATTTTACCCACCACGTTCCACCTTACCCCAACACATACCATCTTACCCCAACCTTACATATATATCTCACCATTAATGCTCCATTCCATGTATATTCGATGATAAGTGCGGCGAAAGCGGGACCGAGTATCAACGGTCCAAATCCGAACCCGAGTAATAGGATTTGAAAAGCCAACGATTTCTTAGTAGGGAAATACATGTTCACTGCTGCGTGGCTACACACCATCTGAATGCCAAGGCATGCACCTGTGATTAAAGATAAACGCAGACTATTGTTGGTAAATTATTTGTTCTCGGACGGGGCTACGACATATGTTATAACTCGGATGTTATGTTTCAAACACGAATGAATGAATGAATGAATGAATGAATGAATGAATGAATGTTACTTAATTTTCTTCCCGTGGCGGGACAACAACAGTCGTTATAACATGGGTGCACTGCTTCAAACACCTTATGCCTGCTTACGAGTTATCACGTATGTAACTTTGCGAGTAATTATGTTTTTTCTCATTTGGAACGAATAGCTAACAGGTTGGAAAACCGATTAAGGACCAATGGGTATAGGACCAATTTCCGTTAACCGTCTCGCCAAAGTACACACACGCTCGCAATGGTAGCCGTGTCGAGCCTCGAACCTGTACACTCCGTGCTAAAGACAGGTGCACTTACCATTTTAACCACTTGGGCCTATATACTGTATGTGTAAACCACCAGAATAAATGAAAAGAGTTTAAAACGATTTTTTTAACGAAAATTTTTGTTATTTTTTAATTTAGGACTAGTGTATACCTGGTACTGCACCATAACAAAGCACAAGTTTCCAAAACGGTCCAGGCAGTGAAGCTACAAAGCAAGATGCGGAGGCCACTGTACCGAGCAACATAACGCAGTTTCTGCATCCGATTCTGTTCGCTAACATATGCCCACATATGCCTAAACATTTTGTTAATTTACTTCTTAAACTAAAATTAAATTTGGATAGTAGTGTGGGGAAAGATAAGACACATTTTTTTCTATTTTCTCGTCGCATTCGGTAGTAAACGAAGAACATTCAAAGAATTATAAAACCGTATCCTCACAGCTCCCATATAGACCGTTGTTAATTGTTTAAAACACGATCGGGATACTTAGATATTCTGTGCTTAAGGTGTCCCATCTTCCCCGCATTAGCACTGTATCAGTATACTTACTAAGCACACCATAAGAGATGAAATACAGTGCAAGGATCTGGGAAACTTGAGAGTAATTGACATTGTACTCGTCCATAATGCTTTCGTAAAACAAAGGGAAACTCCTTTCAAAGCTAGATTTTATTGAAGTAAATCCCATACCAGCTATAACAACCGCCCATCCCCAGCCGCCATTTTTCTGTTCCGGAATTTGTTCATCGTTATGATTAGTACTGGTATCACATTTGAAATCTTCTTTTGAACTTTTGTGTTCGTTTAAACTTAACATGCTTAAACTTAAATCCATTGCCCATTGGTTTGATTACCTTATACACCGAAGCATCCATAGGAAATACAAGAACTTAATAAATGATATAGTAGGTTGGGGGAAGAAGGGACATGTTTTTATACCATTTTCTCGTCCCATTTGGTAGTAATGAAGGAACATTCAAGGAATTATATTACCGACTTCCAAGAATTATTAACGACTCCCATAGACCGTTGTTATTTGTTTAAAACACGATCAGAATGTTTGTATATTACGTTTGTGTCTCATCTTACCCCAAATGTTATCTCATCTTGCCCCTACTTACTTTACTAAAAAAATGTTTCACCAATAGCTTAAACAAGGTGTAGAAGAGTGTATGAAGAGCTTATTCACACAGTATAACTAAATCGTGCACCCTTTAATCACAGCATACACCCACAGCGCATTGCGTCTGATAACCATAAGTAACTGTACTATATAAACTTCCATCTGGCACAAGCAAAGTTTTAATATATAGTAGGGTGGGAAAGAGGGGACACCGTTAGTAGATAATATCCAAATATCCTGATCATACTTTAAACAATGAACAACGTTCTGCATGGGAGTCGGGAGGATATGGTTATCTATGTCCCGTCTTCCTCCGCCAAACTATACTTAACGTTCTTTATATCTAAACTGGAAACACGAACTACTGGTTCAATATTCTTCATGCGAGTGGTAGGCAATCTTTGACAAAAACATTTGGTACAGAAAGCCTAAACTCAACGCATTGTATTGAAGCGCAGTTGTTTATTAGTACCTATACTCTGCCTAACAGAACATACTTTTTGCCGGATGTACTAAATATATACAACTAAAGAGTTATGTATTTTTTCTAATCGTCAAACACGAATTACTGATGCGATATACCTTGTATGCATGCGAGCCCAGCAAAAATAGGAAACGTAGTCTGCAAAGCGACGCAGCGTGTTTTGTTTACATGAAGCGGAAACTATTACGCGTAGCCTACAGAAAAAAACAACAATCAACACTAAACATAGATTAAATCAGCACACGAGGTTGCTATTATTGTATGTCCTTTGGCAAGACACTTAACGTCAATTGCTCTAACCTAGTGGTCACTAAAGGGCTGTCCAAATTAGTAGCCATATACATAAAAAATAAAAATAAAATAATCACCCACTAGAAAAGTAACGTACATAGTAACTCGTAATCTGGCACGAAGTTTTACTCGTGTTATAACGACTGTCGTTTTCCAGCCATAGAAGGATAAAGTAATTTACATTCACCGATACATACCAACGAAAATTTGTGTATACACAGAGATATTCAAATGTAATGTAAAGATACCACCAAAGATTTTTGTTGGTATATCCCTTTAAAACGGTTTCTAAATAATGCCCCCGCCACGTGATTCGAGAACGACGCCGGTTTTGTGAAATCGCATTCTCTTTAAGGTGTTTTACATGGTCTTTTTAGAGTTACTCATTTTCGTAGACATGTTTGTAACCGCATGGTGTCGCACGCGAGCAATTTTTTTTTTTTTTGTTAAAACCGGTATGGTATAACTGCCAGGTATGGAAGATATAGAAACGTTATTTTTTCCATTCAAACAAACACGAAAAAGCTACATGGCGAATTTCAAATATATATTAATCTTTTGCTTAAAGTAGCATCTTTAATCTCATATTCATATATTTTAAAATCTGAATATAAAACACTGTTTACTGGCCCCGACTTTTGACTTTTGACTTTTGACTTTTAAACTTATTTCTTAGCACCTAATTCTAACCATTTTTAGAACACCTTTTGTCTGACATCGAGTAAAATATAGGCGCAATTTTTCTGTCTTTAAATGTAACCTACGCTCAAAACTAAACTAGCAGCCTAACTGGGTTGCTTATAAAAAGTTAAACACAGATCCACGTAATATACGACACATTCAATAGATAATGGTCTTAGCCTGACTGTCATGCAAAAACAATTTGCCAGAACGCATATACACGTGTAAACCGCTTAAAATATAGCCTCGCCAAGAGCAATTCAAACAGATGGCTGTTTTATTGACCAAAACAACAGTACGATAGTACAGGGGTATTAATTATTCCTTTTTATACAGACCTGCTGTCTGCGTTGCATAAATATAGTAGGGTGGGGAAGGGATACCTTTAGCTTTTAACATGTAATATCCAAATATCCTGACCGTGTTTTACACAATTACCAACGGTCTATGGAAGTCATGGAGTACGTTTTTATAATACTTATAATACTACTTAAATGTTCTTTGTTTACTACCAAATGGGACGAGAAAATAGAATAGAAAGGTGTCCAATTTTCTCCCATATGTTCTATTCTATTCTATATGCGTGATGTCATACGGCGAGGCATTTCAGTACGGGACTTGGGGTTTAGGAATGAGGGTTTAGGAATAAGTTAGTCTATATATATATATATATATATAACTGTTCCGTTATAAGACATTCATACGATAACCAACAAGTTTAGTGTATTCTGATTTTACACTGTTTGAAAATCAAACAGCTAAGTTGTGTATCTTTACCTAAAACTATAAATGTCATGAAAAAGACTAATTGAATACTGCGTTTTTAGATGTTGTACCGTTTGTAGCCATTAGGCTAACTGAAAAGTGTGTACGCTTACGCCTCGTAGATTACGCAATACCAATTTTCCGAATGTTCTCGCTTTTGAGAGAAAATTTCATGACTTGACATTAAACAGGGATCACATTCTAGTTTTAGAAAGTAAAACAGGTAGCTGTCAATTTTATTGGGAAACTATATTCTCCCATATTTGCGTGCGTGGGCGCCATACAAGTCCAAACGTAAAACCAGAGTTCCCGAGTGCGTGAATCCGTTACGTTTTATATTTAAAACCTTAAAACAGGAGAATTGACTTAAAAACATAGGTTGAGGCAAGCACACTGAGCTGACCTTTGTTCAAAATGCTATTTCGTAACAGACAGCTCTGTTACATCATAATAAAGAATGCGGAAAAATCGTCAAGCGTATAAAACGTTACCTTATGCGTGATAGGTTTATGACCCAACGCTATTTATTTTGCGGTAGTGATTTAACTAAATTGCAAGTAACAATGTAAAAGTGCGGGGGCGTTTTATTAACCTGGTACGTATCTTCCTTATTGTTGGAATGGCATTTAACGTTTTATAGTTACGTAATAGCCAAAAATATTCAGTCCATAAACTCCTAAATTAAAGTAACACTTAAACGTCATGTTTACCATCACTAAATCAATATACATACTATTTTTATGTGCAATTTTTATTTAGAATTTAAGGTATAGTGGGGTAGGGGAGATGGGACACTTTTAGCACAAATAATATCCAAACTTTCTGATCGTGTTTTAACAATTGACAACGGTATATGGAAGTCGTGAGCATACGGTTTTATAATTCTTTGGATATTCTTTGTTTACTATCAAATGGGACGAGAAAATAGAATAAAAAGGTGATCCAATTCCCATTTGGTACTGAGCAAAAAAACATTTAAAGAATTATGAAATCATATCCTCACGACTCCCATAGACCGTTGTTAATTGTTTAAAACACGGTCAGGATATTTGGATACTTTGTTCTACAGCTGTCCCGTCTTCACCCACCCCTATATACCCGTGCATTTATTTCAATTACAGTTAAATAGCTTGCGTGCTACTGTTGAGGGGGTTTACGTGACTCATAACAGGGTCACAAATTTAGCGGATTTTTGGATCAATTACTTAAAATTCTTCAAGTTTTTGGTCAAATTTAGGGGGCAGTGTGACTATGCCACCCACGATGTAGTTGCGTTATTGGCTTATCTTTTGCGTTTATAGCTTCCTGTGGGCCTTCCGGGCTCTTGAAGCTCCTATCTAGTCGATAAAACACATTGCCGTGATGAAACTATACTTTGATGCGGTCTACGAAGCTGGGCAAGTATTTATTCGCAACATAACGCAAACATCCGAAAGCTCTTCAGGTGTGAGTCGCAGGAAGTTTTATATTTGTTCTCTATGCGTTCGCACCGCAGTGGGTAAAACCTATAGAGTTTTCATATGGCCAACTAAAAAGTAATTGGGAAAGAAAAATAGGTATGGAGAATTAAATGAAGTCGTGAATCTCAACAACTGTTCAATAAAAGGCTGAAAATATCTTCAAAGAGTTCGGTTAAGTCACTTTCTTTGTTCGTTTATGTAAACGTTACTGTTTGGTTTATTTTCTTTCACCTTTTTTGCACTATTCAGTGAAAGCCATTCATGATTATAAATCATGACGACGGTTTTTCACTTTTGCTGGATCTTATATTGCGCAAGGCTTTGCAAAGGGGTAACGTGCTGAAGGCTCTTTGGGGCCTAAAGAGAACGGGTTTCAAAAGCAAACATTGGTTTTAAAACACAAGCACACGGCGTAACGTTCACAATGAAAGGAAAATTCTCCTTTTGACTCCATTTTCTCTTTTCACTTTCACACGTTACGGACTTATCTTATTCTTTAGGAGATTAAAAATGTAATTTAGTCGTGTGTTTACACTTTTGCTTACGAGTAAATACACAAAAAGTACCCTATACACCTAAAACACACATACAACACGAAATACGTAAACATATAGACAGTTTCTACAAAATACATAGGCGTCCAAGCAAAGGTGTATATATTTATTTAGCATCCCTAAAATCCATTTTACCGCACAAAAATCACGGAAACGGTCACCAAACCGATTTCTTTATACGGGTCTAATTTTAGTCCATACTTAAATCGAATAAACAAAAAAAGTTTGTCTAAATCTTTACGAACTAATATTGACGCTACGTTCTTTTGTTAACCGACTTATGCGTGGTTACGCAAACATATTTGACGCTTGTACGTTTTGCTTGGTCATTATGACGTAATAGAGTGACAGTCCAATAGGGCAAAGTTTTATAATTTAAAAATAATTTCATTATTTTCATTAAAATGAAAGTACGAAGGTCACAGACCATTTGCCCCAACTGAGAGCTTATAAATCTGCATGCCATGGCCTTACTGGTAAAGGCATTATTAAGGCTCATGTTTCCCGCTAAATCAATAACTTATATGACCAAGTTTCGGCAAATGTTGTGCAAAATCTAAAAATGCGATTTCTTAGTTTTATAATATTGTAAAACGGAATTTTGCGTGAATATAAACGTTTCAAAATTCACACTTTTCTGTAAAATAGTTGAAAATTTGTTCCCTACCTTGCTCTATGTGTATTTTCCAATACAATTATTTTCTGCTTATGACAAACTGCATTTTACTTTGAAGTCCATTGTTGCGTGTGGTGGTATTTGCTCTCTTATGCAATATAAGGTGAAAATTAAATTTTCTACCAAATGCAGTTTTAAGTCGGTAAACCGCAGCGAAAGAGATTTCCTTTGAAGATTTAAAGCTCTATTAACTACACTGCTGGGGCAAATATTATACCAAGAAAATGTGATGCACTGGAAATTTTACATACAGTAGGGTGGGGGAAGATGGGACACCTTAAGCACACAATATCTAAATGAAGAGATCGTGTTTTAAACAATTAACAACGCTCTAGGGGAGTCGTGAAGATACGTTTTTATAATTCTTTGCATTTTCTTTGTTTACTACCAAATTGGGCGAGAAAATAGAATGAAAAGGTGTCCCATCTTCCCCCAACCTACCATATCCATAGTAATACAGTAGGGTGGGGAAAGATGGGACACCTTTTTATTCCATTTTTTCTCCCCACGACTCCCATAGACCGTTATTAATTGTTTAAAACACGATCAAGATACTTTGATATAATGTGCTTAAGGTGTTCCATCTTACCTAACAACACTATAGTAATAGTTTAATTGTTGAAAAGATTTTCTGGCCGTTTTAATTATATGGTTTTGGGGTATTTTAGCACATCTTGGTTAGTTTTTGAGCCTAATTGTTTTATTAGGCGTTTGTTATAAAGCCTATGCACAGTTTTATGATGTTTTGTATTGAATTTTATTATGAATTTAAAAATCCCTGGGCAAAATATAAAAAAAAGCAAAATAGTGATGTTTTTAAAATGCTAAATCGCAAGAAAGTTTATGCACACTTTTTTTATGTGTTCTATCGAATTTAAAAACGTTAAGCAAAATTAAAAAATCAAAATAATTTATGGATGATTTATAATGCTAAATCAGAAGACGGCATTCTAGACAATGTACATCATATATTTATCAATTGCCACACACATTTGCGACACACACATGATACAAAACAGGGGTTTCCAGAACGTGCGTGCCGGGTGCAAATATTTACGGTTTTTAAGCATATGCGATGTCTAGGTCTTATGACCATGTAAATCAAACACTTAGTAAGTTCTATTCTTAAATTATTGTCTGGATGATGACACTTTTTCCAATCATTTCTCAACTTGTGATAAGCCCATTCAAAAGCATTCTATTTGGTTACGGTTTGAAAACGTCTTTCTCATTATTATTTTGCATTTTTTTCTAGCGTCACTTTTTAACCAGTCGTAGCGTGATAGTTGAACAATAGTTTGATATGCGATGTCAGATTGAGTGACCGTTAGCAGAGCGTCGCCCACGCATGGAGGCGAACAAAGCGAGCGAGTGTTTGCTTTCTATTTTTACGTCCCTTTGGATCTCACGCAAGCCGGGGCACGTGACAGCGTTGTTATAGCAACAACAGGCCACGTAATCTTTCCGCTACGGTTTCGTCGTGTTCGTGATCGCCTTTCACCTAATTTTTACCTGCCCGTTGGCCAGGCAACATAAGAATTCGAATAAAGGTTACTGCAGTCACGAATATCAGTTACGTCATTTTTTCAGCGTTTTTTCCCGCTAAACCGATTAACACCTACCGTAAAACGACATCGATTTTACCCTACGCCGCTAATTGGAAACGTAGTGCCGCCTATGTTCAAACACTCATTACTTTAACAAGTTTACTCAATTCAACGTCATTTGCTAAGGTCAAGTAGCTGGTATTTGTACGTCTGTGTAACGGATTACGCTTTTGTATTTTTAACACTAGACAAACAACAATGGCGCAATCCTTTTATCAATGGCATTGGACTTTCGTACTGTGTGTAGTAACCAGGCGTAAACACAATACATCAGCAATACCAGTAACTTAGCTGGCGAAGCGAGCGCTCGCGAGAAAAGTGAGAGCTCCAAAAAACTTTTCAAATTATCTTCGGTGGTTAGGGGAAATGAGGATTGACCGGTGTGTTAGTAGAACGGCCTGACTGTAAAGTCACGTAGGCAAGTACACATCCGCATGTCTTACGCATAGTAATACGAGCATGATGGATTGCCCCAAATACGTTAAATAAGCACTTCAAGTCAATTCAGTTCTGATTGTATATAATAGGGTCGGGTAAGATTGTCCATGTTTTCATTCTCTTCTGTCGTCCCATTTGGTATTAAAACACAGAATATTTACAGAATTAAATAGCCGTATCCTCACGTCCTCAAAGAACGTTGACAATTGTTAAAACCGCAATCAACAAATGTGGAACTTAACGGTAATATTATGGGATAAAACTCTGTTTTGTATATTGTATAGTGGGGTGGGGAAAATGGGACGCCCTTTTTTATTTTATTTTGGTAGTAAACAAAGAAGATTCAAAGAATTTTAAAACCGTATCCCCACGACTTCATATACCGTTGTTAATTGTTTAAAATACGATCAGGATATTTGGATATTATGTTCTAAAAGGTTTTCACCTTACCCCACAGTACTATGACACAAAACAGATTGTCCAACGTAATATACATCTATGCACACTGTACGAAGGTTAAACTGGCAAGTTAAAGTTCCAACATGTGACTCAGTCGTTCCCTAAATGATTAACGGTAAGGAGAAAGTTAAAAAACGTAGTAGAATGACAAGCAGTAAACCAGGTATTTTCCCAAGGATGAGTGAATAAACATTTCTGGAATCCAGTTCCGTTTTTACTTGATTATTGTTTACCTTATCAAGTTACGCAATACGAAATTCTGGAGCATAAAATCAAGTGGGGTAAGATGTGATACCGTTAGCATATTATAGTAAGGTGGGGGGAAATGGGACACCGTTAACACATAACTTAAATTAAACAAGTAACAACGGTCTATGAGAGTCGTGAGGGTACTGTTTTATAAATATTTAAATTTTCTGTGTTTACTACTAAATGCGATGAGAAAATAGAAGGATACGGCGTCCCATCTTATTGATTTGTTAATTGCATGCCGCTACAGGAAAGGATTGCGTTTGACATGCTTTTTGTTTCAAGTTTGATCCGGTATGGTCTGCATAGGTAACCGCAGTTTAGGGTTAAAGTTTCGTGCATGATAATTGTTCCGAGTGCTTTTGTTGTAATCTCGCACGATTTTTAAGCGAACAGTTAGATATCTGTTGCAATACAATAGGACTTTGCTAACGTTGCCGTTCAATCTACGATTCCGTGGGTGATAAGCAACCGCGACGAAAAAACGAGCGATGAAAAATATTCTTCACATCCAAGATGATTCTGCATTTTTGCCGAAAAGCTTCTCAGCGAGAATGGTCGTGACAATCTGGACAGAACCGTGTCTTGATATTTCTCCAATGTTTCGCCGATCGCAGGCAAACGTGATTGCCGAGGAACCGCAACGAACAAATATGCTAAGGCAATGCCGAAAAAACAACACTATCACATCAGCATTAGACCGAAATCGCGTGAGAGCTAGCGTGTTGTAATTGCTTTTGCTAATTAAAACGACCAACCAAAATCTAACAGAAACTTGTATGCGGTTTGATACACCTAATATTGCATGCACGTCTTTTACTTTCCATACGCTCGTTGTTAGTATCGGCACGCGTTTTTTCTACCTATACAGTAGGGTGGGGGTGAGACGGGACACCTTTAGTAGATACTATACAAATATCCTGATAGTGTTTTATAAACAAATGACAACGGTCTATGGGAGTTATGAGAATACGGTTCTATAATTTTGTGAATGTTTTTTGTTTACTACCAAATGGGACAGAAAAATAGATTAAATAGACAAAATGGAACAAGAAAATAAAATAAATGGATGTCCCATCTTCCCCGCTCTACTATGGGATGCAAAACAAGTTTTAATTGTTTACTAAAGATGCCATGAAAATATTACATAGAAAATCAGTTATAACGTTGGCTGGAAACTCTTATAAATATCAAACCAAGCCTTCCTTTTCTAAGGTTAAAACCTTCGGGCGGTTTATAGAGCGGAAATATTGGTTATCGTTGTCGTTTCAACGTTTGCTAATTAATCCGGTTCGTTAAAAAATCGTGACAGGAACGTCCTATTCTCGTAGACTTTTTCTGTCGTCCTTTCGGGCGTTGAAAACAGCGTCATACTTGAAGTTGTACCGAAATTAAGTTGGCGACATTACTTTCAAGTTCAATGCTTTCAAATGGCTCCGTTTGGAGAAGAGCTTTTGCGGGTTGAATATGTATGGTTACGTCACTTAAAAACGTGAGATTTTTAATTCGTTTTGACGCAGCGAGACATTATACTTGGCGATAAATATGCGACGATATAGCCGTATATCGTAATGCGGTATTTATAGAAAAAAAGCTCTCACGCTCAAAAACGACACTTTTAAATTACACTTTTTATAATGACGTCTTTCGGCTTAATAGGCTATCAATGCAATTTTAACGCCAAACCCAGCGAATTAAGTTAAATACCGACTGGACAGCGCAGAAAATGCACATATTTGGCAATACTTAAAACTTAATTGATCCAAAAGTAACGGCTTTCAAGGTAAACCCGATTTTCATTTGCATTTTGTTTTTAGTAATAATAACAACATATATACATAGAATTTTAAAGAGCCTATATATATACGGTTTTAACCTGTACGCACACTGAACTATCACTCTAAAAAAAGTTCAATCAAACTTATTTAATACCGAAACTTTACACAAAATGTTTGAATCAAGTAATTGACGCAATTTATAGTCTACTAATAATACCCACTGTATTTTAAACTTTATCTGTATATATATCTAACAGTGTACATCGAAACATCGTGCCGGTAGTGAACAAAAATAATTATGTAAATTAGCTTGTTGGTACTTTTCATATTCTGTTTAGATAAAAAAGCTATTTTTGTCTCACAAAACATGAGATATGTTTCATTTTGTCTATCCTTTATATTTTTCCCATGCCGTTTGCCAGAAATACAATTATCTGTATACGAGTATAAGCTCAGGGCAAGTTACGGAAATTTATAGGTTCCTTATATAATATTGAAATAACAACTGACGACAGTTTAGGAATCTAAAGTTAATAGGATGGGGTAGGATGGGAAATGTGGGGTAAGATGGGAGACCTGTGTTTAACGACTGTTGTTTTCCGGCAACGCGAGGATAAAGTAAGAAATTACATAAATACGTGTTTTTATTCTTTTTTTATCGTCCCGTTTAATTGTAAACAAAAAATATTTACATAATTGTTACCCTGGGACTCTAAAAGTGCGTTGTTATTTGACCAAAAAAGTCAGGAAATAAGGTATTTAGGTGCTAACGGTTTCCCAATTTACCCCCAGTAATAAATATGTATGTATATAATATTAAAACCACAGTAAGATTTTAACTTATCATATACAGTAATATGAATTCTTGTGTTAAAATTTAGCCCAGCAGCTAAGGTCAAAGGCAGGCGTGTGTTTGCATTGGACTTACGTTACTTTACTTTGCGAATACAGCACCGTAGCAACATAACATATAGCGTGAACTCGCCGTTTGTGACGTCACAATCGAAAGAGAATGCAGTTAAGCGTAACCAGTTTTTGGAATGTGCGTGAGACTCAAAACGAATAAAAAGTCGACTTGATAAGAAAGCTACACTAAATATAGTGCAAGGAAATCTATCTATAAAATAGGGTGTGTATATAGAAAATCAGCTTTGAACTTGAAACATTACAGCCGTACAGCGCTTAGTCTGGGTATTTTACAGCTAATATAAATTTCACAGCGAGTTTTTGCGTGAGAAGTTTTTTACAAAAACTGCAAAAAAATGCTCAAAGTCTTGGCTGATTTTGCTGGAAATTCGTGCGAAAGGCGAAAGAAAAAAGGGACAAAAGTTAAGAGAGAATGAAGGAGTAGTTATCTCACTTTTCTCCTTTCGCCGAGCTTTGCCCGTCAAGTTTATTTTGAGTTCCTAGCTCACGCATCCGTGGCAGTTGCGCTACGGTAGCCTAGCTGGTAGCAGCAAAGTTACATGTCTGCTTGTGAATAAATATCGTAGGCGACGCGGCGTGTTTAATTACCAGGCTAAATCTAAATAAGTATTGACGTACAAAAAGGTCAAAGGTGTGAAAGCCACGTTAGGACGTATGTAATCGGTTTTGGTATGTTTGTTCTTAATTGGCCTTGTTGTTTGGACTTTGAATTGAATTATAGGGATTGGAATAATTTGTATGGTGTTTAAGATGTCATGTTTTTGAACTTTTTAACCTCGCGATTTCAGACAGCTAGTCATCTCCGAACGATTTAATCTACGTAATAGGATTTCGCTTTGGCGCTGGCAAACTGACTAGTTATATACTGTTATAGCAGGGTACAGACTTAAACCACGTTTTTTTCTAACACACAAAACTTAACTCAAATTTAAATTGACCAATTTTTGTTTCTTGTTTATACAGAAAACTTTTTAGACCGGCTTTTGGCTCACTTTTTGCCAAAGCCATTGTAAAGTCGACTGCCGAAGGGCAAAAAACGAAGTGAATTTTCGCCATATTTTTCAACGAAGCTGACAATTCGTCGGCCGAATACACTCCTATATACAAGCGAATCAAGACCCGGACGAAAAGCCGAGATTTCAAACGACAGAAACGAAAAACATCGTTTATTTGTGAAAACCTTTGCACTTGTTCAAGCAAGCAAGGTAAGAAAACAAAACTTATCCAAAAAAATTATTTTAGTTTTTTTTTGTTTTTGTGCTTTTTCGGACAGTTTAAAAATCTCTTTATTTTTCGTGTTTTTTTTTAAGTTTCTTCAATAAAAACTGTCATTTTGAAAGATAAAACGACCTGTTTTATTCTTACAGATATGTTTTTCCGACAAAATATCTCTAGCAAACATTAACTAACGCGATTTCATTGTCCGCAACGTCTTAATGTACCTTAATTCGCGATTTGCGGAGACCTGTTGTTAAAAAACTAATATTTGATTGGTTTGGGACAAAAGAGCTTTAGATTTTCGACGTGGCTACGGCCCCGTGCGTGTGTGCTTTAGCGCGAAAATTGGTTTAAAACGCTTGTAATTGTACAGTGGTTTAATTTGAAACTGTACTCTGGGTAAGGTATAAAAGCTATATAGAAGCTATGCCACGCTTTAAATTTGATACCAAAATATGCATTTTTTCAAATCCGCCGCTCAATTATCGGGAAAATTGACCCAGAGTGACTTATTTTAAGCGAAGAGTAAAACAGTTTAAAAAGCGGCGTTAAAAGGCCGTATTCCAGAGCTTTCGGTTTGTTGGCACAAGCGACGCTTTCCGGGTCACCTTTTTCCGACTGCAAAGGTGACATGGACTGTCGGTGTTATATAGGAGCTATACCTGATGCCGGTGCGATTGATTTGCTCATGTGTCAGTTTAAGTGGTTGCGGTAAGAGCTCAACAAATATAATGACGAGCAGAGAAAGGAAAGAGTGTGGAGCTTAATTAAACGCTCCGTTTGACTTCGCTCGTATATATTGTATTGTGACCGGGTGCAGGCTGGAGTATATAAATATCATGTCGACTGTAAGCAAGGACGACAGTTGTCAATCATACGTACAGCGTGAGGTAGTTAGGCAGTTGTGAAGATATGTATTAGCAGCGAATAGGAAAAGCCACATAGAGTAAAATTATTAGCGAAAATTATTTTATTATTTTTTTTTATAATGTATCAATTTACTGGTCACTTTTAATTTTTTTTATCTTTTTATTTATTTTGCAGAGGTTCAAGCTGACACCTCCTTTGATAACCGTGCAAAGCAACTTACACGCACGTAGGAAAGAACGCAAATGGCTGCTGCCGTGGCTCTGAACTACCCGTCGCCGAACTTCAGCAGCGAATTTCCCGCCGAGAATTTCTACTCCGCCCGATCCTTAGAACAGGCCGCTTCTGTCTCCGAAGCGTCGTCATTCTCGCCCGTCTCCTCGCCCGAGTTTTTATCGTTCGAACAAAACACAATCTCAGACGCATCAATTGACAATTTTGAGGTAGGTGGTATACTATTATATAAAGAACAATGGGGCACTTTATACTTTTATATACCATTTTACTATTACTTAACTGAATTAAGCTTTCCGGGTGTTGGGACAATGGGCCAAAATCTGGCCTAAATCCCAGGTCCTTCATCCATAAAGAATAAAAAAGAAATTTTACTAATGCATAAAGAACAGCAGGGCTCTGTATACTTAATAACCAATCTATTTTAATTGGTTATAAATGGACCATTTTTCGAAAATATTTGTATCTAATACTGTATACCGTTAGCACCTAAAAAAAACTTTATTTCTTGATCGTATTTTAACAATTAACAACGCTCTTTGCGGTTACGCTTGTTTAGTTATGTTAATATTTCTTTCTTTCGAAATAATTAATACACGGCCCATCTTACCCCATTCTACTATAGCTATTTATGTCCTGTAACCTATAAATGTGAAATAAACTCAAGTTCGAATTTCAAAGTTAAGATTCAGCACGCACAGAAGCCGTAACACCCCTTTTCCACTTGACCATAAAATTCGGTTTGAAATTGGGTCGCGTTTCGCAGCTCGACGTCGCATGTCGGAGCCGTGGCGACGGTGGGTCATGGGTTATGCAGGGGTTAACCCATGTGCCTTGCGCGGTACCCAGGCAGGGTACCCAAGCGTGGTCGGTTAGGAAATTACTCAGCGAAGATAAACAGAACGTCTTCCGACAGTCGTTATCCTGTTATTGTCTGGGATATTGAACGTTTACGCCGCGCGAATGGTAGCAGTATGATATGGTGGGTGGAAAGCTCGGCACGTACGGTTGTAACAAGCGTACTGAACGAAATTACACAGAGTACGGCGTCGCTTCAAAGACCGTTTTACATACTTTCGCAATTACGTTACGCGTTACATCATTATGTAACTGTGTATCCATATGTAGTTGAATCCTGACACATGGTCTATGTTTTTCAATATAGTTGGATGGGGTAGGATGGGACACTTTTAGCACATAATATCCAAATATCTTGATCGTGTTTTAAACAATTAAAATACGATCTACACGGGAGCCTTGAAGATGCGGTTTTATAATTGTTTAAATATTCTGTTTATTACCAAATGGGACGAGAAAGTAGCATAAAAAGGTGTCCCATCTTCTCCCATCCTACTATATAAACGATTTACATTATCTTTATGGGTCAGTTAAATATTACGGAAAATGTAGCTAAACCGGTGGTCATGTTTTTCTTTTATTTTTTTGCGGTTAAAAGTGGACTGGTTAACAGTAACAAGCAACCGAAGCGAATCCGTAGCTTCCTGCTATGTTTTAAGTCGACAGGGCACGGAAACTGGTTTGAGCAATGCTTTTATTGAGCAGGTTGTTTTTCGTTTGTTGAGGTGTACATGAAAGTCGCATGTAGCGGTGCGTGGTTAGTCACGGCCGTTATTTGTTTGAAGCTCGTAGATCAAAGCGCGCCGTTTTTTTCTGAGACAGGAAAGTAAATTTAAGCATGAGGGAAATTGGATTTCGAAAATCTTAAAAGAACCCGCGTGTAAATTCGTTGGTGTGACTTTTTCCCAACAAGTGCTATCAAAAGTCATTCTTAAAGCTGTACCACATAATTGTAAGAAGTCTGGGAAACGCAAGTCATCGACCACCCGAACACGTTTATTACGTGCCCGGTATCTTTCAGGAAAAAAGTCCTAACCGCATCTTCTGCTTAAAGCATGGTCGAGATCTGGCTATGTGAGTGTAAAATATAATACTGGTCGCGTTGGTCTGCTAATAACAGCACATATATATCAATCCAGACACCGAGGTACCACAGTCGCTTATTACACAACTGACTCCATACCATAGCTGTAATCATGGTCTAAGAAATGGAAGGTTTTGAAACGGCAGCCTTCACTCAACTACCGTTAGCTAAAAGCGTTTCGTGGAAAACATACGCTCTTGTGGCGAAATAATCGTTTTTCTCGCGCGGCGCTCAGAGCGAAACCATATCGACTTTAAACTGCGATAATTGCCGTCGCTTGTAACTGCTTATAAGTCCTTTCGGCTTTGTGAACGTTGTCGGTAATTATTGCCGAAATGACCAGAGTAAGCTTGCCAAGATATGGCCATACCCTGATTGCTGGCTTTTTGATTGCCAAGTTTCAAACGATTAACGGCAGCCACGGTTATTGCCAAGGGCAAAAATGTACGCGTAACTGTAAGCGTTAACATCTGATTAAGCAACCAACTCGGCTATAGTAAAAATCTGTACGCGAATAAACGCAGTGCATTGTACTTAATATGATTCGTTGTAATCCGATTCACGAAAGTATTAAATCACTAGAAACGTTTGGTTACAGTAAGTGTATTGTGTTCCACAAGTCTATATCGGCGGTTAAAGCGGATGAGACGAAGTTTACATAAGCGGGTACGAACCTTATCTTATCGAGCTTTCATCGTTTACAATTACGTTCGTTTCACATTCGGGCTTTTACCCCGGGACGTTGCCAGTGAGGGCACGCTGAAGACATAAAATGTACAGAAAATATCAGTTTACGGAATGCGCAGTTGGTGCTCTGTATGACGGGCAACGCATGTCGATATCTAGACTAAATGACGGCGGTACCAGCATCAATGCTTGCTTGAAGCACCGAGATCCAAGTTGCTGTCGAAAACAACTTTCAACGGAGAGAAAGCAGAAGGCCTGGACGCAGCAGAGCGTGCTGTGCGGCAGGCTTAGCACCGCCTGACCAAACACGTAGCTCTTGTTTTCCTTATCTCCACTGGCTTGTGTAAGTGTATGTTGCGCAGTCGTGTTGGTAGCATTGTATGTTGCTTTGCGGAGCAGGGGAAATAATGAGCGCCTTGTTCGCTAATGATAGTTGTATGCCCCCTTTGCTGTTCCCCTCGTCCAAACTACTTGCGCTGTGTATGGCCGCTTACACGCGTGGAGTGCCACTTAAGAAAAAAACTCGACAAAGATTGATAAATAACGAGGAAAAATCGCGCGATTGATCATGAAAAATGCTTTAATTTAAACACACCCGCGCTGGAACCTATTTAACCTGCAACGAATAACCGCTCATTTGGCCTAACTGCCTAATGCTTAGTCATTAGTGCATGTTTTACCATGGAACCACAGATGTCGTTGTTATACACCGCGTTGTTAACGAGCGAGGTAACTTTCTACGCTAAGTGTTGTTTTATGTCGCGTTTGATGTTTGCTTTAACTACACGTAATTTATGGCTGCGTTCTCCTCCAAGTACATGAAACCCGTTATTTACTCACAAGTGAAGAACATACACAATTTCAAGTTTATGTGACGTACTTCTCTGCCTACGCAAGAGCTACATTCCATGCCGTAATCAGTTCCAACATTTCGCGCTGAAACGTATTTAATCAACTACAAAGCGCATATGGGAGTAGACCACCTAGGCAGGCATGCCTTCAGCAGCTGTAGCCTATAAAGCGTTTTCAGCTGGACAATATAAATAGAAAACATCAATTTGTCTTGCGCAACAGTACAGTTGTTTTATGACAATTCTCGTCGGATTTTACGCTCCAATGATCACATAAACATATAATATTTGCTCCTGAAAAGTTGGAACGGAAAAATTAAATTTCAGTTGTACACATCCGCTAATTTTCGCGCAAACACATTAGAATTGTGTTGGCCGACAAAGCATTGATACGATAGCTTGTGTCATGAGTTCTATTTTCAACGATTCTTAAAAAAGTTTTCAATTTACTTTGCCCCGTGCGGTCACGCCACCATTTTTCCCTTTCGCCATTCATTCCCGTGGTATAGCTTTGATGTGAACGCAATAATATTGCCGGCAGAGCAAACATTGATATTTAAACAGATTTACTGCCGTCCTTCTAAAACGGCTGGCATAGAATAGGACCCTACCAGTCCGTAAGCCCCGAACAAAACACACACGTCGGTGTTTAGTAATTTATCAAACGTTGCTGGTGTTTTGGCGCGATCCATTCGCCTGTCCCCAGTACAAACAATCCGTAATTATCTCATTGGGGCTCGCTATAAAGCAAACAGCTCTATCATAAAAATACCCCATACCTCGGCAAAAGTAAACTTAATAGCGTAAACTTTACTAAACGCTAACCTCCAGTGTTTTTCTTTAGTGCGCGATGAACGATTTCTACATCGAGCAGCAGTTGGACAACTCGGCAAGTTTAAAGACCGGTGACGTCATCATGCCGCCTCCAATGACGTCACGAACCACGTATTCATCCGACCCGAACATTTTCCGACGAGAAAGTGCATCAGACATTCACGATATCTTGAACCCTGGAATTAGAAACAATTGCCCAGGTTAGTTTGACAGTTTGTAACTTTTTTCATTTCCCAATTCAGGGTAAATTTACACATTTTTTGGAAGAAAATGTGGGAAAATCGTAGAGTAATATGAGATAACATGTCATCCCGTTAGCAACTGACGTCAATATTCCCTTATCGTGTTTTAAACAATTAAACAAGTCAGTTTATAACTTTGTTATAAACTTTAAAGAAAATTTCCCTTTTATATTTGAAAAAAATTACATTCTTGAAATCGTGCACAATATCAACTGTAAACATTTATTAGATTTTAAAATTAAATGAGCTATGTGTAATATACGTAACAACCTTTTGTTCCAGGTTACCAAGCAAACAGCGCTTCGAACAACATTTACCAACAAACGAACAACTACAGTAACATAGATACCAACAACGGAGCTTGCGTTAACGTCAATTTCAACGTTGTGGTGAAGCAACAAAACAATCACCACTACCACAATTCACCTACGTCACCAACGCATGACGTCATCCCACAAAACGCAATGACGTCACCAGCAGGTATGACGTCACCACCGGGAAGCCCCAGCATGCTAAACATCCCTCCTGTTTCGAGTTTCATCAAAAACTCAGAAGCCATCTTACACCCATCGTCCTCACCGACAATGACGTCATCACCCGTGACGTCACACACCTATCCACAAATGCACCACGAAGAATATACCCGAGCGAGGATCCCTTCCGAATCCGAGTCAGTGGTATGCTACGACCAGAGAAGGCATGCATCTCTTCCGTCCATTACTATCACAAACCTCGACGAAAACGAGTCCATGATGCAAGCGTACCAACGTACACGTTCAACTAGTCTCACAACCGATAGATGTTCTATTCCATCTACTTCCCCTAACCCTGGATCACCGCCTGTGCAGATGGCCCAACAGCCATGCTCGCCAGTGAACATGGCTAATACAAAGCAATACCAAGTCAAAACTGAAGTCAATACCCAACCATTAGGAAGCTGGGACAGCAACATGATGATGTATTCCGAGCCCGCACCGTCCCCCTTTAACGCTAGAAGATGCAGTTCTGAGGTTGGAGCAATCAGCACGCCAACGAACGACGGTTTCATGCCCATGAACGGTATGATCGCACCCAAAATTGAGAAGTTATACCCCGATGATCAATACACCGCTAACAACCCAGCTTATTCGTGTGGAACGACAGGCATCTCAAATAGCTACACCAGAAACCCCCAACCCTTGTTCCCACCGAGCCAAATCAACTTCCCATCGATATTAGAAACCAGTTCAACGGATACAATAATCCAACAACAGTGCCCTGCCGTACACCACCATATGACCCAGCATAGCCATATGCATCACAACAGCGAGAACCGCAGGCATAGTCACGAGATCCCACTGCACAGAAGAAATCACCCATATTTGGCAATGTCTGTACCACCCCCCTACCCACTGGCAGTGAACGGTACAATTCCGTACAGGCCGAGGTACAGCAGACGAAACAATCCCGATCTCGAAAAGAAAAGAGTTCACAAATGCACCCACGCTGGTATGATATATATTTATACCCACAAAGTAACATGCATGGTAACTCGTAAACTAGCACGAGGTGTATGATCACCCGTGTTATAACGACTGTCGTTTTCGGCCACGCGAGGATAAAGCAAGTTACATTTTTTTCATTACATTTATACTCAATAATGACATATTACTAAAAATTTGGCAGTCAAAACAGGGATAAAACCAATAGAATGGCGTGAGAGCTGTGTAGGCAAAACTCACTGAACCAAAAACTATTTTCATGTTACGCCCGACTGCAACTCAGTGGCTGTTCGATGCACCAAAACAACAGTAAACAAAATTTCGAACAGAAATAACGTTGCCATGCTGACTCTAATGTAATCGTTGCGGTTGGACAGTCGATAGACTTTATTAGGCCTATAATGGGAACCACACTACAAGGTTGGGTTGTAGTTCTAACTGTTACTCAGCCATGCGTTTAAATGTTGCGTGCGGAGAACTGCGCTGAAAAATAACCTGAAAACGGGACGGAACCTATTTTTCGATGCGATTTACGGAACCCGGAAACTTAACGTATACGGTTAAGGTTTATGTAACCTTTAACATATACCGCTAAGATTGATGCGTTCGGATGCGCTGTTGTTTATGTTGCCCTGGCGTTACGAAGATAAACAATATTTAAATTTAGAGATTATATAAACATTTGAACTGACGTGCAGTGTGTACAGATAAATATCGCGAAACTGTGGCATAACTTTCAAGAGAGCAACAAACAAGTTTTGAGAGATTTGATTTGGGAGGGTGCTGTTTAAGAAAAAATAACCGTTGCGTGTTTACGTTTACTTTATCCGATCGAAATGAGTTTTGTGAAAAAAAACTTGCGCCGTAGTTCCATTAAGGCCATCAGATCGCATTACGCTGCGGGCGACGAATCTATATGCGGAAATCGTGAGCACGCGTTCCCTTTGGCAGTAGGTGTTTGCCAGAGCCATTGCCGATTACTGGGCGATAAGCAAACTTTGGGTATGCCCGCCGACCGTACGAGGAAAAAAACTTGCAACTGAGATTTTCGGAAAATAACACCGAAATTAACGAACTGCGCCAACGCCTATATGCGCTGTTATGATTGCATTTTCGCAAATTGCTCGAGCAGAGAGAGCAGTACGACTGCTATTTATGGTTATCCTTAATGATTAGTTCAAGTTTAAGCCAAAATATTACTTTAACAGTGCTCAATAGTACAACATAGATTTTTGCAAACGTAGTAAATTCACATTAAAATAGACTGTTTTAATTCAAAATACGAGACTTTTAAATCTACTTTTCCGCATAGGTTGCACTAAGGCGTACACCAAAAGCTCACATCTGAAAGCTCACCAAAGAACACACACCGGTAAGAAGAATTATCCGTTTAAAACTTTTTAAAAACATAAGTGTGTCACGAATACATATAAGAGATGGGAAAATGATATCATTTTTCTTCTATTTTTCTTAAATCTTAGTGCGAAGTATTACGGCAAAACCTACAGTTCGGTTTTGTTATTTTAAAAGATCTTTTTTCGTTCTCTTTATTTTAAACCCTACTCCACAGTATTATATGGCAAAACCTACAGTTCGGTTTTGTTACATATGAACTCTTCAATTGGGTATTGAGTCGCTATGGTTACGCAATAGTCGTAACAAAAGCGGCTCCCTGTCTCCACACTGTTTCCGGGGTGAAGCAATATAAATTGGGCGAACAGTGGCGTATAAAGGGACCATACATATGCGCTCATTTCAACCCACATTAAAGGGGATGCCGTAAAACTAATACGGGTTCAAGGTCATGATTTTGTTACAAATTGGATTAGATTTAATTAGTTATAACCGTAATTCAGTTTCCTTAAACCGCTGTTTATTGTCCTAGTAATTAAAAGTTAATATCGGCTATTGAAGACGTATTGGAAATGACAATGTTGGTTATTACTCTTACTATACGGTGTTTTAATTCAGAATAATATATAGAAGTGCACAGATGTGTACGGTAAAAACAGCAACAGTATCGCTTTTCGCAAAGGGCGTAGGCAGTCGAATGCTGTTATTTGGGAACCCAAATAACTGGTTTTGAATGCGAGACAGAAATTCGACTTGTTTTCGCGTTTTGGACAAGAAAACACGATAGCCTATAATGACTCATTTCGCTGTTTGTAACTTGCTTGCTCCAGAGCTATGGGTATTAAAAGGTTCGAATGTTCCTTATTGTCAATTGAATCGCGTAGGCGGTGCATTTTCTACCAGCAATTGAATTATTTTGGCTGTCGTCCCTTTTTAGTGTTTCAGGAAAAGTGCCCGCTCCATTGCGAACCTTTACCGGTAAAAGAAAACAAAATAATATATCTCACGTCGCTTAGAACGGCCAATGACGTCAAAACTCGATACGGTGGCATTGGCATGAATTGAAACGTGATTAGCTATGGGCTAAACGATTTAAATTCGGCCGTATGGCTTCGCCGCCGTGGTAGAAACTTGCTGAAGCGCACATTCCAAAGTGACATGACTGAAACTTAGCGTTGTTTTCTCGCTAGTTTAGAGACCACCTGACAAATAAATGGGTACATGGTAATATGGGGTAAATGGGATACTGTTAACACAGGAATTCGTGTTTTGTAACAACGCTGTTTTAGAGCTACGGTTATATAATTCTGTGAATCTTTGTTAACTACTATGAGACGGACAAGTAAATGAAAACATGTTTCATCTTACCCCACTCTACTATACCTTTATGCCAAGATAGCAATAAAAATGCTGTAACTTATACAGTTATTTTAACTTGAAATTTTGTTTTAGGTGAAAAGCCGTACACTTGCAACTGGCAGGGCTGTGACTGGAGGTTCGCTAGATCGGATGAGCTCACGCGTCATATGCGTAAACACACCGGTGCCAAGCCATTTAAGTGCTTGGTGTGCGGAAGGTGCTTTTCGAGGTCTGACCACCTGTCGCTGCACATGAAGCGACACCAGGCATAAGAAGAACAGTCTGGCGACATGGTCTTCCCATATTTATCTCAGGAAAACAAGCGAAGCACAAGTATTTGCTTTCTAAGTGATAACTTGGACTGATGTCCATGACAGAGCGAAGGACTAACGCACTAACCGCATACCGTCGTGATAGTCCGCGGAAGTATCATGTTTTTCGCCTTTTTGCACTCGCTAACCAACAAACTAGGCTGCCAGTCCGGCGCCTGTGACTGCAAGTACTCACAACTTTATTGAGCACCAACGTGCCTTTCCTGTTACTTTTTCGATCGTGGAGCCCACTGCACTTACACGACTCCCTGTTGTACCAATCATATATCTCTTCTAAGCCTTAGCGTTCAGTGCTTTCGCCAAAAATCAAACGTGTACGCTGCTTCTAGCAGTGCAATACACAGTTATCGGTATACAATACTATAGCCTATGCAAAAAACAGGTTTTTCAGCTTATTAAGATTAATAAAAAGTCCGTACTCTGACAGTATCAATTTTACACGCTTGCAAATGGCTCTGTGCGATCATGCCTTATGCTAACACCGCCCAACATTGTGAATATTACTCGTTACATTGAAACTTTCCACTAACGCCCAAGTTATACGCGCAAATCTTTGTTCTCTTTAAGCTGTAAAGATTTTACGAACAAAATTGTTTTTGTTACTTTTTATTTAATTTCTTTTTATTTTCGCTTGTATTGCATTTCCGCAACAGACAAAAGGGCTCGAGGTTCGGCTGCAAAGCTACCTCGTTCTCTTGCTAAACTTTCGCATACTCTGCGATGAATCTGAGAAGCTGTTTTCCGCACTAACACCCTTTACTGACGCTTGTTGTTGGCTCTTCGGTGTCTCAACGAGCGTCGAACCAGTTCCCTATACTAACATGTTCCGTATTTTGTATTGCTTTTGTTTTGCGGCTACTGGTCGCATTTGTGGCCAAATTCGCATTCACTCTTCAATATAGGCTGTGTCTTATTGCAGTAGAACGATCAAATATTTTGTTACGTATACGTGTACTTTCGAATCAAGATTTTATGTTGCATCGGCAGAGTGGCCGCGAGGTGGCGCGCTGCTACGTCGTATATCCTCGTGACGTCATGGCAAAGAAATGTTTTAAATAAAAAAATTACATCCAAAAACGTGTCTTAATTAACTATTACGATTATTAAGTAGTGTAGGACTGAATAAGCCAATTACCGGACGAACAGGTACAACTGTACAGTGGTCCGCTAAGAGTGTAAAGTGGTTTTGTACAACACGACTGTACCGGGCGTTGTAAATTGTATAACAAGTAGCAAACGTACCAGAGAAATGACTAGTTTTTAATAAGGAATAATATAATTGCTTGAAAATTCAGATCTATACCCCACTAGTTTTAACACATAAACACCTAAAACTTGTAAAAACATGAGCATTAAATATAAAGGCAAACGAGTACATTTTAACAAAACGCTCCAGGACAGTATTTTTTATCATTTTTGGCCTTTTGCCCATGCGCATACAAATACATAGTTTGTACCCCTAAAACCCGACCAAAAACCTATACCGTTGTTTAAAAGCCGTTTTGCAAAACTTTTTTCTGTTTTGAATAAAAAATATTCAAATGCGATGTATAATGTCAATTGTTTGAACATAATGCGACAATTTAGGTTGTACAGGCAGATCTCTGCAACAAGCAGTTTTGCTATACGTGAAAAATTGTTTTTAGGTCATTACAAGTATAAAAACCACAGACTTGGAAGTAGCTTAGGCGTACTTTGCAGTTAAAGGTGGGGTTGTGCACGATCAGAATTCGGCGGTGGCTTGTTTATTTATTTATTCTTATTTATGCATGTACGCCTGCATCAAGGCTTGCCAGTTCTTTATTTAGACATCTGACTTCACGACTATGAACCGCCTATATCCATGCTTGCAAATGACAGATAACTATACGTGGCCTCAAAACGACAGAAAAGCATAATGTTTTATCAAGAAGTTTTCTCCCCAAAATAAGGTATGATAGTAAGGCCGTGTATGGTGTGCAAATTCTGCAGTCTGTAGTTCACCTGCATATTAAATGCATTTTTATTCGGTTTTAACAAAACAGTCGCTGTATACTTCAGTAAGAAATCGCATTTGATGATAGTTATAAACAACGTATATTAGGGTGAAAAAAAAGGTAAACACCTATTCATTTAATTTTCTCGTCCTATTTGGTAGTAAACAAAGAACATTCAAAGAATTATTAAACCGTATCTTCGTGATATTTGGATTTTATGTGCTAAAGGTGTCCTGTCTTTCCCCGCAGCATAGAACAGTAATACCAAATTATGCAACCCGTGACGCAATAAGTATACTTAAATCAAAACATGCTGTGTTATAATTTGAAAACACTTTGATCTAAATCGCCGTTGTACAATGCGGCTGTGATAGGTAAAGCTTATCCAAATATAATTTAAGTGCTTTGCATTTTGGCCGAACCGTGGTATTCGATTTACGTCATCAAGTCAAAACCACAACACGACTGGCATGCGGAGATGTCGTGTTTAATCAACAAAACAGTGACATTCGCTGGTCGTCACTAACGCTTATAGCGGAGCGGATTAAGGCTACAGTACAGCGCAAAAAAATCAAATTCAAAGAAATGCAATACGAAACATGGGCGTTTGAACTGTGTAGAAAAAAAGCAGTGTACGTATATCACTTACATACCATCTAGGTTTACGAATTCGCTATCTCAGCCAAAAATCTTGCGTTTGACGTCATTGTACTGCACCACGGCAAAATCGCTAGGTATATTTTGTCCAGTTTGTATATATAAGTTGCAAACAATAAATTAAGTAGTCTTATGCGTTCAAATTATCTACTTTATACATCAAAACATCGTACAGTTGTTGTTTGTGGTCTCAATAATTAAAATTATGATAACACTGCTAAAATTGCAGCTAATTTTTATGGCATATAGTACTGTGTGGTAAGGTGGTATGCCGTTAGCACCTAAATCGCTTAAACCTAATTCGAACACTTAACAACGTTTTTTAGAGTCGGAAACTACAGCTATTCTGTAAAAAAACTCTTTGTTATCTATCAAATGGGACGCTCGAAGACATAAAAAAAACATGTCTTATCCCACCCCACCCTACTATATTTTTTTTATTATCCCACCCCACCCTACTATATTTTTTCACAACACAATTGCATTAGATTTTTATACATAACCGTTTATGTAAAAATGCTAGTTTATATGTATGATGTGGGGAAACGGGATGTGGGGAAACGGGACACGTTTATAGCACACATTATCTAAATATCCTGATCGTGTTTTAAACATTTAACAACGGTCTATGGGAGTCGCGGGGATACGGTTTTATAATTCTTTGAATGTCTTTGTTTACTACCAAATGGGACGAGAAAATAGAATAAAAAGGTGTCCCATCCCCCCCCCCCCTCACTGTATCCAGTACAACTTGGAAACGCGATTTGGTCCGAGACAATTCATAATAGCAAGATAGTGCTAACGCCTGGGGCCGGTTAGTAATCGATGGAATACATAGATCAACGTGGTGTCTTGTTACCTTAATTATCATTTGCATACACGTTATGTCAACATAAAACCACAGCGCAAATTTTAGGCAGTTTAAAAACAAGACAGTGACTGTCCGACAAAAATCGTGCGCTTATTTTTTGCGTTTTTTCGCGGCAAGACGCGCAGTTTTTCGTAAATAGAAACAACTTCGCCACGCTTCGGCCCTTTCCGAGAAAAATGCGGTCGGTTTTTAAGCCAACGAAAACGTATTGCTCAAGCAACGCGGTACAGCGGCCGCAGTGTGTAAGCAAATTTGAGGCATAAGCAGCGAAATTGCGCCGGCTTGCACCGATAAGAGACCGCGTGTTGAATAAATATTATCCCTGCTTTAACCGATGTTATGGAATCAAAAGAAAAACGTGAAAAACCAATGCTATTTGTGGTGTCGAAATGCTGGTCTGAGTTGTTGTTTGTTTTATGGACGATTTTATCACTTAGTTGGTTTAGCGTCAACAACTTAATTGGAATTTTGCAAAAGTGTTGAAAAAAAGATTTCTAAATTATAATTGGGTGGGGGAAGATGGGACAACGTTTTATTCCATTTTCTTGTCTCATTTGGTAGTAAACAAAGAAAATTCAAAGAAATATAAAACCGCATCTACACAACTCCCATAGACCGTTGTTGAATGTTTAAAACACGATCAGTATATTTGGATATTATGTGCTAAAAGTGTCCCATTTTTAACATGGATATTTATTTTCATTTAATACCACGCTGCGTATATGGGTTGTACAATTTTCTAGGTGTAGCGACTACTTATTTTTTTAATTAAATATAAATGATTTTGACTGTAAGCATGTTTTTACAACTACTGTTTTTTTCGCTATATATCCTGTTTTTTTTTCGCTTAAGATATTTCTCAATCTTCGCAACTGTAATCAAAGAGACAAATAAAGATATAATATAGCGTTAAGAGGTCCTTACAGTAAATTCGTTCTGTTACGAAAAAGGTATCGTTTAAATTAATTTCGAAAATTACAATATAAGTAAAAATTAGCAATTTAATTTGCAAACACAAATGTATTGTAACTGAACAAATTAAGGCGAACAAAATATTGTATATCCGCGAGGGTATAAACATATGATATTTGACCGTGTCGATGCACATAGTTACAAAATAACACAAAAGACAACTTTGTTACAAATAAAATCAGATAACTTAAAAGGAACTAACACACCTAGTGTATTTTTGTATTCCCCTATGCGCGGTCTATTCTTGGTAAAAAAGTGTTAAAAATAAGTCGCAAGCGTGCAGTAAAGCATGAAGGAACGCCACACAATTGAAACCAACCGCAGCGTAACTTTATAATGGCAATATAAAACGAAAAAAGCAAAATTTTAGCCTAATTGGTTTGGAAATATTTCTAAATGCTTCTCAATAGTAAGGGAATTTTTTTGCATTTTACTCAATGCGTTTTTTTCTGATCCGCATTATTACATAACTGATAAAGTAGGGTGGGGAAGATGGGACACTTTTTAAATATATTTTCTTGTCCCATTTTGTAGTAAACAAAGAACATTTTAAAAAAATTTAAAAAAAAGGTATTCTAACGACTCCCATAAATCGTTGTTAAATGTTTAAAACACGGTCAGAATATTTGGATATTATATGCTAAAGGTGTTCCATCTTACCCCACAATACTATATTATAAATTCTCTATAATAAAAAAATGTAATCATACAAATTGGAAATACTAACTGTTTAATGTAAAGTTTTTCAAAATGTTATATGGTCAGTCCAGTTTCACGAAGTGGTAAAACTCTAAATTAGCGGCTATCCAGTTTCGAAGAAATATAACTAACAATTAGTTCCCTTATTCTTTCTTTGCCATTTATTGTTTTAAAGCGTTATACTTAAGGGAAAGCCGGATATTCAAACCACGTCTTTAAACCGCATCCCCTTAATTTCCGCTTTTAGAAAATTTCTTAACCGGAATTATATTGTTTAAAGATTACAAGACTTTTGAAGAGAACTATCCGTAATTAAATCAAGAGGTCTAGGATTAAGTTCTTTATCAATGGATTTAAATTGCTATATAGACATAAAGCGTTGATTTTTAAATATGGTATATAGTAGGGTGGGGGAAAGATGGGACACCTTTTCATTATAATTTCTCGTCCCATTTGTTAGTAAACAAAGAACATTTAAAGAATTATAAAACCGTATCCTTATGACTCCCATAGACCGTTGTTAATTGTTTAAAACACGATTAGAATATTCGATATTATGTGCTAAAGGTGTCCTGTCTTTCCCACCCTACTTTATTGTTACCTAGTTAGACTGTACTTAAATGTATTAAACCTGAAAAATGGTGTAAGCAATAGGTTCAAATGCTTCTGTTATAGGAGGGTGGAGTAAGATTAGACATGGTTTTATTCTTTTTTTCTCGTCACATTCGGTAGTAAACTACATTAACATAAGAATGTTTACATATTTGTGCAACCATTGCCCCGTTACTATAAAATAATGTTGTTAAATGTAAAAAAACGGTCAGGAAATACGGACGTAGGAGCTAAATTCCATCTTACCCCACAGCACTGTATTGGTATACACGGTGGTGCAACTTTACAGAGCAAAACTAAATTATCACCATTTAAACTAATGTAAAATTTTTCTTACACAAATTAAAATAAAACAACTTAACGTATGTCATATATATACCCTCCCAAAATAGAATCCTTTTTTGAAGGAAAGTGTCCGTGTTTCCCGGACTCGACGTTATGTACCCATTTCCGCATCGTATGTGACCTAGAATTCACTAAGCTGAAGGAGAATAGTTGCGGGTATGCGATGTAATATAGAGGGTACTGTTAGCACCTAAAACCCGTTTTCCTGATCGTGTTTTAAACAATTAACAACGCTCTTTAAGAGTTGTGAGTATGCGGTTTTATAATTCTTTGAATATTCTCTGTTTACCAAATGAGACAAAAAGGAAAACGAAAAAAATGTTCCATTTTACCCTGTCTACCATAAACATTATGTACTGTGGGGTAAGACGGGACACCTTTAGTATCCAAATATCCTGATCGTGTTTTAAACAATTAACAACGGTCTATATGGGAGTCACGAGGATGCGGTTTTATAATACTTTTTAGTTCCTTGTTCACTAAGCAATGGGACACGGAAATAGAATGAAAATGCGTCCCATCTTCCCCCACCGTGCCCAACATATATACATTATGTGCTCCTTGACTTTTAATATTGTTATATGGAAGTGTTTAGAAATCTGAGCTCGGCTCGCACCATTTGCAATAATTGAACCGTCCAATAAGAGACCCCTTGTTTTATAGTTAACGATTTTGCACAGCTTTCGCTTCGGGTAGTGCCCGTGTGTGAAGATCTGTCAACGCAATTTCCTGCACCGCGCGTGGATAGTTAGGGAAGAGTGGATAACGACCCGGTGTGGAATTTCCGGGCGGAAATCAGAACATGAAATTGAGCGAAACGGCCTCGAAAAATATACTGTCACGAAATTAGCCATAAGTTTGGAAAACTAGGGCTTCTTCTGGATTCTTTTATCGCTGACCGGGTTAAAGGGCATAGTCTAACCAAAACGACAAGCACTTAACTTGGGCTACCATTCCAGGTATTTGGACAGTTTTAAATACGAGTTTAGTTCATTTCCCGTCTCAAAAGGGCAGTCTGGAATGCCAATGTAACAAGAATGACTTTGGGAAAATTTTTTTTTTTTTTTTGAAACGCTAACTACAAGAAATACTTTCTAAGCAACAATGAAACAAAACCAATCAAAAAATCAATTTGAGCACAAATCCACTCAAGTATAACTTTAAACTGCTATGGCAACATGCAAATACCGTATATAATACTATGGGTAACGGTATATAGCATCTAAATCCTAAATTTTCAGATCGTGTTTTAACCATTAAGAAAGTTTCTTTAGAAGATGTAGAGTCACGGGAATACGGTAGAATAATTCTTTAAATATTCGTTGTTTACTACAAAATGGGACGTATAATAGAATGAAATTATGTCTCATCTTGCTCAAACTTACTATTTGGAACAAAATCAAATCTAAAGTAGAAAAATACTTCATATACAGTAGGATCAGGGAAGATGGGACACTTTTAAACTCTATTTTCTCGTCCCATTTAGTAGTAAACAAAGAACATTCAAAGAAATATGAAACTATGTCCTCATGACTCTCATAGACCGTTGTTAATTGTTTAAAACACGATCAGGATATCTGAATATTATGTGCTAAAGGTGTCCCATTTTATTTCACCCTACTACACATTTAAAGTTGCGATCACAGACTAAAACACAAGAATACATACGATTTTGCAATTTACAGCAATGTACTTTGCGTGGGTTAAAACCAAGTATATGAACATCACTATATAGTCTTGTAGGGAAAGATGGGAGACCTTTATAGCACATAATATCCAGATATCCTGATCGTGTTTTAAACAATTAACAACGGCCTATGGGAGTCGTGAGGATACCGTTTTATAATTCTTTGAATGTTCTTAGATTACTATCAAATAGGACGAGAAATAGAAAGAAAATGTGTCCCACTTTCCCCCACCCAACTATATATATGCAATTTCCTTCATAAAGTGTATAGGTTTCTTTACAAAGAGTAAAAATAACTTCGATTGAGTGTATAGGGGTGTATGTTATGCCACAAAGCGTTTGAAATGAACTAGGAAAGTCCCGTATGACAAACTTTGGTACTGGTATGTAAGTACACACAAAAGAAAAGCAGATATAATAGGGTGGGGAAGATAGGACACTTTACTATTTTCTCGTCCCATTTGGTAGTATACAAATAACACTCAAACAATTATAAAACCATATCCTCACGACTGTAATAGATCGTAGTTAATTTTTTTAAATCGCAATCAAGATATTTGATATTATGTGCTAAAAGAGTCCCATCTCCCCCACTCTACTATATATATATAAATAGTAAAACAAACTCACCAGCGCCGCCGTGCGGAAAGCAGCTTTAATAATACAGGACACTTGATGTTATTTAAAGCTGATTCGTCAATGTCGTAAAGTCCGGTTCAGAAAAACAGTAAAAAACACTTTTTTAAATCTAAAATTGTTTTAAGTTTCTAAACCATATTAAAATTTAAATATATTAAAATGGTTGAAACTTTGAAATACCAACACATTAGTTTAAACGTGGACTTTTGTATGCGATAATTAACTTGCTTTATCCTTGCAAATAAATGAATGTAACATATTTATTCTCGCGTGGCCGAAAAATTACAGTGATTATTACACCGGTGTTCTGTTTCATAAACCTCATGCCCGCTGCCATGTCTTAGCTATAAAACAGTTGAGTCAAATTTCTTAAACCACCTGTATTGCTGTTCTGTCTACAGTTTACAATATGAAGCGACTTCTTAACCTTTTGCATACTTCTATAACAGTTTATAGTTTTTTACCGTAAGAATTTAGTTTTAATATATATTGTACTGTGGGGTAAGATGGGACAACTGTATCACGTAATATATAAATATCCTGATCGTGTTTTAAACAATTAACAACGGTCTATGTCTATGGAAGTCGTAAGAATACAGTTTTATAACTCTTTAAATTTTCTTGGTTTACCACCAAATGAGTCGAAAAAATTGAATGGAAAGTGTCCCATCTTTCCCGCCCTACTATATACAGCTTTTTCCTGCACATAAATACGATTTAATAATGCTGCATTTAGTCTGCACTATAACTTATACATTTACTATTAACAATACATAAACTCTTGACTGCTATTCGTTAAACTAAAAATCACACATACTAACTGCTGTAACAAATATCACACATGCTCACTGTATACTATAAGACCACACACTAACAGTTTGGCCACTATCAGAGCGATTAAGTATTTCGTTTCCAGCTGATGAAAAATCTAGGTACACGCTGCAATCAAGTAATCAACGTGTTGTAAAAAACGCACAAATGCTGTTATGCCAATAGGGAAGTTGACTGCGGGAAATTCGCGTTCAATAAGAATTGTGCAAGCAATATGTTTATATGTTTTGTTATATTTTAAGCTGGGGTAAGATGGGACATGATTTAATTCGCCTTTCTCTTGCAGTTGGTAGTAGACAACAAGTATTTACATATTTTAAATAGCCTTCTAAAAAAATTATGGAATATTTTTTTAATCGTAAGCCTTATTTTAACAACTGTTGTTTTGTCGTTGTATCATGTCCTTTTGTTTAAAGTATTTCTAATTCTTCGCTACCATAAAAGAAGGGACAAATAAAGTTATTATTATAACGGATTAAAAGAGCTCATTTTATATTACCGTAGGGTAAGACGGGTTTTAACACATATTGCCTAATATTTCTTAACAATCATGCTAATAAATAAATACGATATTTTAAAGGCATGAGGATACGGTTATACAATTTTGTAAATATTCTTTGTTTACCACCATAGGAAAGATAAATGAAAAAGAAACGTGTACCATCTTACCCCAGCCAGCTTTACGTTAAAAAGTGTTACTTGTACAGATTGTCTACACACATATATTTTATATTCGCGATTCAAGGCACCGTTATTATACATTAAAAATATTGTAATGCATCTAACGTATTAAAATATATGGTTTAAAATCTATTCAATTTTTTGGTCAAAATCAAAGTTGACGACTCGTTTTGCTGCACGCAGTAACTCGGGATCCGAACGCATGTACATATAGGGGTTCATAACGGATATGAACTTCGGCAGAAGCTGGAACAAAACGGTACAACTTAAGCAGCTATTGTGGTAAAAATATGGATGAATGTAACGCATTTACTCCAGTGTGGTGGGGTTAAAACAATCGTTATAACACGGTGTTCTGTTTTATACTCCTCATGCCCGCTTACAATTTACACGTATGTAACTTTATAAACAATAACTTTTTTTAGTGTTTGTTGATAATTTAGATAACCTAGAAGTAGCCAAAAGGTTAGAGCAATTTCCGAAGCGTTAAAGCGCCGAACCTCGAACCAAAAACCTCTGGGCAACAGGCGCTGTAGTACAGACAGTGTTAAAGTACCAGTTGGAGCCTTTTTCATAAAATGCAGAAACACATCGTGCTTTTTAATTACATATTGTGCAGTGTGGTAAGATGAGACACCCAAAGCACTTAATATCCAAATATCCTGATTTTGCTTTAAACAGTTTACAATGGTCCATGCAAGTCGTGGGGTTACGATTTTGTAATTCTTTGCACGTTTTTTGTTTACTACCAAAATGGTCGGGAAAAAGGAATAAACAGGTGTCTCATCTTCCCCACCCTACTATATCAAAGCCGTTTCGCAGGCACGTTACAGAATACCAAAATCAACACAAAGAAAATCACTGACAGAATTAAAAATTAATATGGTAGGGTGGGGGAAGATTGGACACCTTTTTGTTTAATTTTCTCTTTCTATTTGGTAGTAAACAAAGAACATTCAATGAATTATAAAACGGTATCCTCACGACTTCCACAGACCGTTGTTAATTGTTTAAAACACAATTAAAAAATATTTTTTATGAGCTAAAAGTGTGCCATCTTTCCCTACCCTATTATAGAATACTTACGTATAGAAAAGCTATTGAAGCTTGATTGAGAGGTGGTAAGCCGATTGTAAGTTTTAAGCAAGCGTAAACTAAATATGGGAGATAACCGAGTACGAATGAAACTGGTGCAGCGATCACAACCTGTAATACAAAGTAAACGGTATATGAGAGTTCTATATAAGGCTTAATATTAGTTCATTTTAGGCCATTGTAACGTGTTGAATTTTTGTGTTTGTGTGTGTAATATATATAGTAGAGTGGGGGTAGATGGGACACTGTTTAACTCTGTTTAATCGTCCCATTTAGTAGTAAACAAAGAACATTCAAAGATTTATAAAACTGCATCCCCACGACTCCCATAGACCGTTGTTAATTGTTTAAAACATGATCAGTATATTTGGATATTTTGTGTTAAAAGTGTCCCATTTCCCCCCACCCTACTATAGGTCTACTATAGGTTCAGTAAAGGTTGGGGTAAGATGGTCTATGCCTTTGTTTGATTTTTAATGTTGCATTTTGTATAGTAAACAAAGAATGTTTACAGAATAATATAACATTTTGTTGCTATACTTTAAATGAGCTTTGCTATTTAAAAAAAAACACGACTGGGGAATATGGGATAGTATGTGGTAACGATATCCATCTTACCCCACAGTATGTTGTATAGGCCTATATATATATTTAAGTATTTATATCACATCGAATTACGGTTATATATTTCTGTAAATGAATTGTAAGTCTATTTTCAAATAGGACGAGAAAATAGACAAATGTCCTATCTTACCCCACCCTATAAAAAAAACTTTTGGAATAAAAAGCATCTCATAATGTGTGCTAATGTAAATTTCATTTTAAACCATTGGTTCTTAAAATGCACTCATAACTATTACATGGTAAATGCATGTTTGGTGGTTATTGAGTCACTATAATCTGGTTCATACAACCGTTTTATAGTTCTTCATTAGTCATCAAAAAGTAGGTGATTACTCTATATTAGATCGTCTTTACTCACAAATACAACTGCATAATTTTAGTTCCTAACACGTTTGGAGTTTTTATCAACGTAACAATGCAGAAAGCATGTAATATAATTGTAAAAGGGAGTAAAATATATGTGTTTTTTTTTAAAAACAGTGCTTATGTTATTTCATATTCACTCGCAAAGTGACATACATTGTAACTCGTAAGCTGGAACGAGGTGTATGAATACTCATCGTGTTATAACAACTGCAGTTTTCCGGCCACGCGAGGATAAAGAAAGTTACATTCACATTCTCGCGTGGCCAAAAAACTACAGTCGTTATTACACGGGTTTATAACACCTCGTGCCAGCTTACGAGTTACCATGTATGTTACTTTGTGGGTGATTATTTTGATTGGGATTTTTATTTTATGTATGGCTGATAATTTGGACAACCCATTAGTGACCACTGGGTTGAAGCAATTGTCGGTAACTGTCTTGCCTAAAGACACATACGCCCACAATGGTAGCAGCGTCGAGCCTTGACCCCATTGCCTTCGGTTACAGGCAGGCGCGCTAACCACTTAGCCACGGCGCCGTACTATTCACACTCGTTGCTTCATAAAATAAAGCATAACCAGCAGTCTTTACAAAAAAACATGTATATTGTAGCTTACCGCCTTTTCCTCTTCCGATTTGTAAGCAAACTTTGTGTTGTATTTAATCATTTTGAAAATCGGATAGAAGAAAAATAGAAATCCTACAACCACGAAATATTTGATCGTGTTCCTAAAATGTAAAAAAATCTTTCAGATTTCAGAATAACCATTCTTTTACCTTTCTCAAACTTTTTTATTTAAAACTGTTTTAATCTCCTAAAATTTTCACACTCTTTACAGTTAGAAGTTCAATATAGTAAGGTGGGGAAAGATGGAACACCTTTAACACATAATAGCTCAAAATTAGGATCGTGTTTTATACAATTAACACCAGTCTATGGGAGCCCTGAGGATCCAGTTTTATATATTTTTTCGAATGTTTTTTGTTTACTATCAAATCGGATAAGAAAATAGAATGAAAAGTGTCCCAGTTTCCCCGACCCTACTATATATACAATACTTTGTGTAAAATTGGTGTAATCTTCACCTGAAGTTCGTTACGCGACTCCCAGTTCAGGAAGCCATTTTATGAAATATTTAAACTACCAGCAATTAATGTGTTAGTAGCATGGCTTATAGATTTCTAGGTATTGGAGTATCTTATACAGTTATAAATCTTACATGTCTGTATTTTCCAAATCAATCAAACACTTGACTGTATTCTCCTCCGCGCTCTCATAAGCCCCAAACCCCAATGCTGGACCACTTGCTGCTAAGAAGCTCATAGCCCACACTATTATCACATAGAAGCAATAGTTCACTCCAACTAAAATACAAGGCAGTTGTTAAACATAAAGTATATAGTGGGGTGGGGGAAGATGGGACACTTTTAGCACAAAATATATAAATATCCTGATCGTGTTTTAAACAATTAACAACGGTCTATGAAAGTCGCGAGGACAAGGTTTTATAATTCTTTGAATGTTTTTTGTTTACTACCAAAATGTACGAGAAAATAGAATGAAAAGGTGTCCCATCTTCCCCCATCCTACTATATCTTGTGTTTGTTGTATGTACAAGTATATCGTAGTTACACCATGTGCCAAGCATAGGATATAGTTGGGTAAGATAAAATATCATATTCCATATTTCCTAATCCTGTTTTTAACAATTAACAACGCTCTTTTAGGTGGGATACGGTTTTATAATTTAGTAAATATTCTTTGTTTTCTAGAAAATGGGGCGATAAAAGATAAGAAAACCTTGACTATTTTAACCCAACAGTTGCCCCGCCCCGATGCGAGGGTGAATAAGTTACATACGTAGTAACTCGTAAGCGGACACAAGGTGTATGAAACAGAACACAATTATTGTCGTTGCACTGAAATGCATTTAAAAACTGTCGTTGCATTGAAATGAGAGGATAAATAAGTTATATACGTAGTTAACTCGTACGCCTGCACGGGTGTATGAAACATTACACCCATATTAAAACAATAGCCGTTGCCTAAAATTGCGAAGAAAAATAAGTTACATTAATTCTATTACCTTTTTCTGGCTTAAACTTTCTGTAGTAACGGTCAATGCAAATCCAAGTCATACTGGCTATACTGACAAAGCCAGAGAATAAGCCCATATGTGCGCTAACCTGTGTTAGATAAAGTGAATATTATTTATAAGTACTGTGGGGTAAAATGGGACAACGTTAGCACCTAATTCCCGTGTTTCTAATCGTGTTTTTAACAATTCTCTTTTCTTATTTAGTAGTAAGCAAAGAAAATTTATACAATTTTAAACTGTATTATTGAGATTCAAAAGGAGCGTTGGTAATAAGTCCCAGACATAAAACACAAACTGAATATATAGTAGGTTGGGGAAGATGCGACACCTTTAGCATATATTATCCAAATATCCTGATCGTGTTTTAAACAATTAACAACGGTTAATGAGAGTCGTGAGGATATAATTTTATAATTCTTTGAATATTCTTTCTTTACCACCAAATAGGACGAGAAAATAAAATGAAAAGGTGTCCCATCTTCCCCCGCCCTACTATGTTACAGTTGGCACAAGTTACATTGATATACAGCACTTTAATCTGCTATAACATAAAATCCGCCGGCGTAATAACTCAAGCTGTGGTATAGCGATTTATGGCTGTTAAATACACAATGTGTTTTAAGTACAAAGCAATTCACTAAACCTGGCATTCAAATATCCCTTTAGGTCTTCTGCCTTGGTGAAAGCTGGATAGGCCGTCCATAAATAAATGCACCATCATTAGGAGATCGGCACAAGCAAGCGAAGTCAGCCATATATGTTTCGTTTGCAGCTTTTTCGAACTCCAAATTGCGAGTATGTAGACAGAGTATCCGAATGTAGCAACTGCAGCTGTAATGTTGGAATAGTTTATGGAGTATGCAGTAAGTGATTGTTGTTATAAATAGAGTAATGTGGGAAAGATGGAACACCTTTAGCACATAATATTTAAATATTCTTATGGTGTTTTAAACAATTATTAACGGTTTAAGGGAGTCGTGAGGATACGGTTTTGTAATTTTTGTAATATTCTTTGTTTGCTACTAAATGGGACGAGAAAATACAGCGAAAAGGTGTCCCATCTTCCCCACCCTACTATACGTGATTTAGTAAGCCCAAATTGTTTTGTTTGCGCATTAAAATTTATTATATATTTTATAAATGTTGCATGGTGGGGTAAGATGGGACAAGTTTTCATTCTCTTATTTTCGTCCCATTTAGTAGTTAAAATGGGTATTTACAAAATAATATAACCGAAGCCGGGCAAAGAGTGTCATTAACTATTTTAAAAAAATAAGAAAATATGAGTTTTAGGTGCAGACGATATCGCATTCTCCCCCGCATAGTACTACACTGTATATAAAATGTAGTATTTAGATAGTTATTCCAGCGTATAAACTTAACAGTATAGACCCGATTACACTATTTCAAGGATAATATTATTTTCATATCGTTTTAATTTTTTTTAAATGTAAATTTAAAAAAAATAATTTTTATTAAAAAAAACTTTTAACGTTTTTAAAATCTAGTTTAATATTTAAATGTAACTTACCCATCATAAGCATTGCGATTCCATAAGCAGTTCGTGTTATACCGAATTCCAGCTCCATTTTAAAATCCCGTACGTCTTCTAAGCTAATGTAAAACAAATGCGATACCTTTACGCGGAGTATTTGGTTGCTCTAATGGCCACTTGCTCAAAACTTCAGATTAATTTAGGAATAATTATATAAATTATCAAATGGTTTTATCATTTATAGGTTGTCAATTTCGCGCTGCCTTAAGCGCTTTTAATGTACCGTACACGGATTAATATAGACGTGTAAGTACGTATATAGGTATAAGACCGAGGGCGTGAACTAAAAGCAGTCTAAAATTATAACATATACTATGACCATAAATGTGTTTTTAAAAAGGGTCTTAAATTGAACGTATTTTAATATATAGTAGGATGAGGGAAAATGGGACACCTTTTCATTCTATTTCCTCGCCACATTTGCTAGTAAACAAACAACATTCAAAGAATTGTAAAACTGTATCCTCACGACTCCCATAGAACGTTGTTAATTGTTTAAAACACGAT
Source organism: Ciona robusta (assembly GCF_009617815.1). NCBI lineage: Eukaryota > Metazoa > Chordata > Ascidiacea > Phlebobranchia > Cionidae > Ciona > Ciona robusta. The sequence goes on from NC_143248.1 coordinate 1,984,160, forward strand.
CAGAATATTTGAACATTATGTGCTAAAGGTGTCCCAACTTCCCCCGCCCTACTATAATCCTGTATTTTTAAAATAGTGGTGTGGGTTAAGATAGGATATACCTCTCCACCTAAAACCCATATTTCCTGGTCGTGTTTTTAACAATTAACAACGCCGTTTTAAAATCGCTGATCTACAGTTATATATTTCGTTAAACATTTTTTAATTACTCCCAAACGGGACGAGAAAAGAGAATAAACACGTGTCCTATCTTACCCCACCCTACCATACATAAGTAAAACTTTACTCTTTAACACGCGTTTATCACCGTATACCATCACTATGTGTGACTCAGAGCTGCGTACGTTTTTATATATCGCGATTTCGTCATAAATTTGACATCATGTCTGTATACGTTTTATGTGGTGCCGGTCAAACGTGGGTCAAACTTTTACGCTTAGTTTAACCGTCTCGTTTAAATATTGATAAAGGCTAGAGTCGTGCAAAGTTCACTTTTAATATTCTATTTAACGCTGCAGATTGAAGTATTAAAACTATGTTTACTCGGAAAACTGTAATCAGAATTCACCTTATGATGACCTCTTTCGTAATCGAACAAGTTTTTCGCTGCTACACTGTGTGCTAAAGCGCATATACCAACGAAAAATTTGTAACTAGTAGGGTGGGGCAAGATGAGAGATATTTTTCATTCTATTTTTTCGTCCCATTCAGTAGTAAACAAAAAACATTCAAAGAATTATAAAACTGTATACCCACGACTCCCATATACCGTTGTTAAACGTTTAAAATAGGACATTTGGATATTATGTGGTAAAGGTGTCCCGTCTTACTCCGCAAAAATATATGAATAGAATTGTTTTTAAACTTTGTTGATACCTTTAGATCACATTTGAGCATTTCTTACAATACATTAATTTTGTGGGTATGACCATTCAATCATATGACTGGGTTTGTATTATTTAAAATAGAATGTGTTGGATATATGGAACCTTTAGGTCTTAAAATTTCACATTTCCTAATCTTGTTACTAACAATTAACAATGCTCTTCTAGAGTCGTGGGGATACGGTTATATAATTCTGTAGAAATTTACTACTAAATTTTTTTTTTGTAAAATTTACTACTAAAAAATTTTGTAAAAATTACCACCAAATGGGACGACAAAATAGAATAAAACTTGTGCCATCTTACCCCAGACTACGATACAGTTTTAGAGTGTTTTTTTGGCAACACTTTTAAATCTTACAAGTTTTAGTTTAATTTTGATTTCTTTTGTTCTGTTAGCAATAAAATTCAAGGTCGAAACACGTGCTAACACAAACTGTCAATTTTAATACAAATTACCGCTTTATAAATTATCACATAACGTCAATAGGTTGTCTCAGTAAGCTTAAGCCAATCCCGCTTTGTTTAACGTATGAAAGTATTCCAGTAATTAAATTTGCAAGTCATTAAAAATTGCCAAAATCAGCAGTTTAACTATCATTAAACTGTTTAAACATGGCTATACAAAACCAAAATGAACTTTTTACCTTTACGGCGACGTTAGCACGACAACGGGTATGTACACTTCAAAAAACCGCGAATACACAGTACTTGTCATATCGGTAAAACAACATTAATCTTTAGTTTACCTAATCATTAATAAGCGAAAGCAACAAATAAGTGGAGAACTATAATTAGAATCTAATTATACGAGTCCCCTCTGCCTTATAGCTTGTGTTTTTGGACAAGGTACTTCAATAAGTGTGTCCTTGGACAAGACACTATATATAGTAGGTTGGGGGAAGATGGGACACCTTCAGCACATAGTATCCAAATATCCGGATCGTTTTTTAAACAAACAACAACGGTCCATGGGGGTACTAAAGATACGGTTTTATAATTCTTCGAATGTTCTTTGTTTACAACCAAATAAGACGAGAAAATGGAATGAAAAAGTGTCCCATCTTTCCCCACCCTACTATATAGGTATAACATTAAACCAAATTTTGTGTCGGGGTAAGATAGTCCACGTTCGTACTTTTTACTATCGTCACCTTTAGCAGTAAACAAATGACATCCAAAGAATTATAAATCCGTATCCTTTCGACTCCTATAGACCGTTGTAAATTTTTTAAAATGCGATCAGAATATTTGGATATTATGCGCTAAAGGTGTCCCATCTTCCCCCACAGTACTGTATACCACATTTTTACATTTTGTACACACTTACATTCTTACAAAACTATAAATTTCATCATTCCTAATACACCAGTAACCAGCAAAATACTTGCGTACACTTTATTTCAACAAAAAATAAACATTACAATGACACCAAATAACGTCCAGTTATATATCATAGGTCTTTACCAAGTTACACTGCCTTTTTCCCATCTGTCAAACCGACAACGTGTCTGCAAGCAGCAAGCAATTCTGGGTCGGACCGCATGTATAGATACGGGTTCACTACAGATATTACTTTAGGCAGCATCTGAAACGAGTTATAAAAGCACATTGTATAATGTTTTTCAGGAAATAAATACATGAATGAATGTAACTTACTTTATCCTTGCGTGGCCGGAATAAGACAGTTAGTCGTTATAAAACGAGTGTTATGTTTCATACACCTCGTGCCAGCTTACAAGTTACAATGTATGTTATTTTCTGGGTTATTATTTTTGGGGGATTTGTACATTTTATTATTTATGGCTTATAATTTGGACAACCCATTAATGGCCACTGGGTTGGAGCAATTGTCGTTAAGTATCTTGCCCAAGCACACGTACACCCACAATGGTAGCCAGCGACAAACCTTGAATCCATTAATATATAGTACTGTGTGGTAAGATGAATACGATTAGCACATAGTGTCCCACGTTTCTTAATTGTGTAACAATTAACGATTTTTTAGGAGTCGTAAGTATACAGTTATATGATTTTGTAAATATTTTTTTGTTTACTTCCAAAACGGACAAGAAAGATAAATGAAAATATGGAACATCTTACCCTACCCTACGGTTTATACACACGTAAGTTGCGTAAGTTGTATATACTATTAAAGCGCTTTAAAACCCGCAGAAAAAATGTTTTTATAAATAGTTCTGTGGGGTAAGACGGGACAACTTTAGCACATAATATACAAATACCCTGATTGTGTTTTAAACAATTAACAACAGTATATGAAAGACGTGAGGATACGGTTTTATAATTATTTGAATATTTTTCTTTGTTTACTACAAAATGGGACGTGAACATAGAATAAAATGGTGTCCCATCTTCCCTCACCCTATTATATATGCAGGTTGTTTTAGCCGTATATATCTTTGAAATACTCACAAAACTATTTGAAAAATTTTTTATTTAAAAAAAAAACTATTTCATATAACTTACATAGATAGAGGCGACGACCATGGAGTTAAGTGGGGGGAGTCCGACAGTGATCTTTAAGCTAGCGTAGATGGCGAACGGCAAATAGCAGAGGAAGAAGGTCAGTGGGACAGCAAATGCCATCTGAAAATAAAAGTTATGATAAGGATTTTTATCTTAGAATTTTTTGCTAATTTTGGCATAAAGTTTCAGTTGGAATTTAGGAGTTAAAGGACACCTTTAGGACATAATATTCAAATATCCTGATCGTGTTTTAAACAATTAGTAACGGTATATGGGAGTCGTGGGGATACGATTTCGTTCATTGAATATTTTTTTTGTTTACTATCAAATGGGAACATTAAACAAAATAAATCATTTTACCTCAACGCTATACATGTTAGGTTTCATTTTAACCACTGTTTATAAATATAGTAAAGCGAAAAGAAATGGAACACATTTTTATTCTATTTCCTCGTTTCATTTTGTATTAAACAAAGAATATTCCAAGAATTATAAAACCGTATCCTCACGACTCCCATAGACCGTTGTGTATTGTTTAAAACACGATCAAGATATTTAGATATTACGATCCAACGGTATCCCCTTTCCATACCCTACTATATAGGTTTAATTTTAACCACTGTTAATCAACGTACCGGTTGTGGTTCCTTAGCTTCCTGCACGAGTTTCTTGTTGTACAGAATCATTTTAACGAAGGGATAAACAAACCAAACCGCAGAAACAAGGATTATGTACAAGCGTGAGTTCCTGTTCAAAAATAACGTTACTTATTGTAAATTTAAAGTGAACGCACCGTTTATTTTACAGGTTTTCAAAGTAATTTGAAGGTGGTAGTTTTCCACTGTACGTATTTAAACGCATGACCCAATTAAACAGATTTTTGAACTAATTTTTAGAAGCTGGTAATATTCATTAGACTTATTTATTTAAATACATGATCTAATTCTACGTTTCAGCAATTCTCTAACCCGAGATCATAAATATAAATAACATTTGATTTGTTTTAAGTTGGTTTTGTTCGTTTTGTAAAGTGAAACCAGTTTATAATGTGTATGCTTCTCTGCTACTGTTTGAAACATAGTTTTAGAAAATTTGTTGGTCAAAACGTGGCTATTATTTCAATACAAACACACGGTTTTAGTTATGCGGGTTTAAAATGTCCTAAGGTTTGTTATAATACTAAAGCTATAGATCAATTATTTTAAATGTTTAATTACAGACAAGTACGAACAAACATTAAATTAACGACAATAAAACAATGAAAACATTAAATAAACTACCAGCAATTAATGTGTTTGTAACTAATAATAGCAATGCTTTTCAGATTTATACGTATTTGAATAGCTTAGATGGCTAAAGTATTGAATGAATGAGTGTAACTGGCCGGAAAACCTAAGTCGTTATAACACGGGTGTTCTGTTTCATACACCTCGTACCAGCTTTTAAGTTATCACGTATGTAACTTACAATGAATGATATTTTTATTGTATAGTTTGCAATTTCAAAACAACAGTCGTTATAGCACAGGAGTTCATACACCTCGTTCCCGCCTACGAGTTGCTATGTATGTTACTTTCTAGGTCACTATTTTTCGCTTACGTGTCCTTTTTGTTCAAGTCAATCAAACACTTGACTGTATTCTCCTCCGCGCTCTCATAAGCCCCAAACCCCAATGCTGGACCACTTGCTGCTAAGAAGCTCATAGCCCACACTATTATCACATAGAAGCAATAGTTCACTCCAACTAAAATACAAGCAGTTGTTAAACATAAAGTATATAGTGGGGTGGGGGAAGATGGGACACTTTTAGCACAAAATATATAAATATCCTGATCGTGTTTTATACAATTAACAACAGTCGACGAAACTCGTCAAAATACAGCTTTATAATTCTTTAAATGTTCTTTGTTTACTACCAAATGGGACGAGAAAAGAAAATGAAGGGGCGTCCCATCTTTCCCCACCCTACTATATGTTAGGGTGGAGTGGGGTAATGTGGGACATGGTTTTATTCTCTTCTGTTGTCCCTTCGTAGTAAACAAAGAACATTTAAAGAATTATAAAACTGTATTTTGACGAGTTTTGTCGACTGTTGTTAATTGTATAAAACACGATCATTGTATAAAACATAAACATTACCCCATAATGCTATCCCATCTTACCCCATAATGCTATCCCATCTTACCCCATAACGGTATCCCATCTTACCCCATAACGCTATCCCATCTTACCCCATAACGGTATCCCAGCTTACTCCATAATGCTTTCCCATCTTACCCCATAATGCTTTCCCATCTTACCCCATGATGGTATCCCGTCTCACCACAATACTATATAACCGTATCCCCTCGACACTAAAAGAGCGTGTAGATTTGTTAAAACGCAATTAAAAAATACGGAATATTATGTTCTAACATTATCCATATTATAGCTAAGTACTTTATTCAATAAAAAAAAAAAATCCTACCTTTTTCTGGTTTACACTGCCGATAATATCTGTCAATGGCAATCCACGTAATACTGGCGATTGTGACGTAACCTGAGAACAATCCAACCAATGCCCCAACCTGTACATTGAATACAAGAGTTAAAAACTTTTACACCAAGTTTTTCGCAGTTTTCACCATACTCTATATATAGTAGGGTGGGGAAAGATGGGTCACCTTTTCATTCTATTTTCTCGCCCCGTTTGGTAATAAACAAATAAACAATCGAAGAAATATAAAACCGTATCCTCACGACACCGTTGTTAATTGTTTAAAACACAATCAGAATATTTGGGACAATGTGCTAAATGTGTCCCATCTTACCCCACAGTACTATATAGTTTATTTACAAAACTATATAAACATATCCTTACGACTCTAAAAGAGCGTTATTTTTTCAAAACACGAACAAGAAAAAAAATTCTAACGTTATATCCCATCTTACCCCATAGTACTTAAAACTTTACAAAGTTCACTTTCAGCACAATGATAATCAGTGGCTCAGCCAGAAAAAAATAAGCGGGGTTTTAATCCAAAAATTGTAATTTTTTTTTTAATTTTTTTTTAAATATATTTTTTTGTGGATTAAAAGGTGAGGTCGCGACCCCCTAAGGCCGAAACCCTCCCCCTAGCTGCGCCACTGATGATAGTATAATGCATTTTCACAAGGTGATTCTAACCACAAACCTGACACTCAAAGTTCTGGCGAGGTCGATGCCCCATGCCCAAGCTCGACAGACTTTCCAAGATCAGATGAACCATCATTATGATGTCACCACACGCCAATGACGTCAGCCAAATATGACGTGTCTGCAATGTTTTGCTCCGCCATATAGCACCAAAATACACCGCATACCCAAGCAGTGTAATGAACACTGTAAAACAAATTAATACCATTTAGTACGTTAAAGGGAAAATGCATATTTAAATCTTTCAAAAATTTTAAATTTGTTAAAGGAAAAGATATTTATATTAGGGCGGGGTAAGATGGGACACTTTTTATTCTATTTTCGTGTCCCATTTAGCAGTAAACAAAGGATATTTAGAAAATTATGTACCCGTAGACATGCGACTCTTTGAAAGAGCGTTGTTAATTGTAAAGAAACAAGATTAAGAAATTTGGGATTTAAGTGCTGACAGTATTCTATCTTACCCCACAAAAAAATACGTTTAAAAAAGCAAAATATATTAAATACGTTAAACTGCTTCGCTATTACGTGTCAAAATACAACAGCTGAAGATTGTTGCCTGTTTAAAGTATGTATACTAGGACGGGGGAAGATGGGACATCTTTTCATTCTATTTTCTTATTGTCTCAGCATTTGGCAGTTAAAAAGGAACATTAAAAAAATATAAAATCGTATCCCCACGACTCTCGTGGGCCGTAGTTTAAAACACGATCTGGATATTTATATATTATGTGCTAAAGGTATCCCGTCTTTCCCCCTCCTACTATATAACAAACAAAAAGCAAAATATATTAAACACAAAAATACATAGTTATCTTACCCATTAACAGTAATGCAACACCGTACACAGTTCTTGCGAATCCAAAATCAATTTCCATGTTGTATAATATAGTGTACAACTCAATACTAACAAAAACTGAAGCACAGTCGTATTTAAACTGTAAAACTGGTACAAAAAAATAATCAACCAGATTTTCACAAAGCGGCGGGGTTTCAAAAAAACAATACACGCACAGCATGTCTTGCGACTTATTTGTTGTTTCGCATGGATTTAGACAACGCAGTGAATAGAGTGTCCTAGTGCTACTATTAAATGCCTTTCTAATTGCAATTCAGTGACCTCGAAAACCAAACTCTTTCTTAATAAAAAATGCGAACCTATTTCCACGAATACAAAAACGAACTGGAACAGTAAAACACGCGACGTTTTTATGTAGCCACACCGTGTAGGCAGCACGAGGCACGCTTTTGGGGGGATACGAGCGCAGAACACGTTGATAGGAATGCACTGAGGCAGTCTCATAATTATTGAGGTGTCGCACTAGTTGCGGCAGCAGGCACAACCAATTTTGTGTGTGTGTGTTCTGAAATCCTAACCAGAACTGTACACAACACGCGGCATAACAAACATGTGCATTTTCTTATCATGAAATTGTTTATATTTGTAGCAGGATGGGGTAAGATGATACAACATGTTTATATACGCTTTTATCGTTCTATTTTAAAGTAAACAAATAATACTTTTAAATTTATGTAACCGCATATACCCACGACTTTAAATAAGCGTTGTTAATTGCTAAAACAGGATTAGAAAATATGATATATATAGTAGGATGGGGGAAGATAGGACACCTTTTTATTTTATTTTCTCGTCCCATTTTGTAGTAAACAAAGCATATTTAATGAATTATCAAACCGTATTCTCGCAACTTCCACATACCGTTGTTAAATGTTTAAAACATGCTCAGGATATTTGGATGTTATTTGTGGTAAAGGTGACCCATCTAAACCTACTATACCGTATGTTGCAATACACGAGAAATGGATTTTCCTTTCTGCAAAGAGCACGTATTTCCGGCTGCAGTTAGATATAACCAGCTATTTCACTCACATAACCCCAGACTATTATAAATATTTTATATGCACAAAATCAATCGTTTTTTTCGCATGCATCTTACCCTGTTATTGGAGGGTATTATAGTCTAAAAAGAAAACACAGGCTCGCCGAGTTAAAAGATTCCTAGAACAGATTATGTTTTAGTTTAATGCGTAATAGTATTATATAGAAGGATGGGGAAAGATGGGACACCTTTAATTCTATTTACTTGTCCAATTTGGTAGTAAACAAAGAACATTTATTGAATTATAAAACCGTATCCTCACGACTACTCTAGACCGTTGGTAATTGTTCAAAACACGATCAGAATTTTTGGATATTTTGTGCTAAAGGTGTCCCATCTCCCCCCACGTACTATATACCAATATATATATACGTTAGAATGGGTATAGGTTTTTCTGTTTGTTTAAAATACCGTTTAAAACTTTCGTTTTTGAAACGCGCGACCGGTATTTAGTTTTGATTAGTGATTTAGCATAGGTATACCGTGGCAAAATAAGCACTCTCATAGCTGCGTAAGTAGTTACTTGTAAGCGGTCATGTTTTAAACTATGTAATAAATTAGATACATACATTTATTACGTTAACATATCATAGGGTAGGGGAGATGGGACACCGTTAGCATATAATAATATTCAAATATCTTAATCGTAGGCTATTTTAAACAATTAAGTCTATGGAAGCCGTGAGGTTACGGTTTTATATTTCTTTAAAATTTCTTTGTTTACTACTGAATAGGACGAGAAATTAGAATGAAAAGGTGTCTTCTCCCTGATCTCCAACCTAACAAAATTTAACTATATTTAACATGTGTTTTTTTGTGAGCACAACAAAATCTGTTAACCGTTATTCTGATTCGCTGTACTGTCGAACCCGTTTAGAAATAAAAGAATTTTTGTGAAGTCGGTATCAACAAGTACTATTTGTACACTTCCAAAACCAGCGAATATTCTCGCCTATATGGCAGTGCAGATGAGGTTACGCCCACGTTTGTTGTTTTGAAATTCTAGACCCGCCGTCTGCCAACTCGGAAAGATAAGATAACCAATCAGGGCTAAACGAGTTCGCAAAGCAGGCGTGGGTTAAAATTCAAATACCTGTATGTCTGTTTTTATAAACTAACAGATAATATATGACTATATACAACAATCCTATATTAGTTAAGTATTTATGCCTTATTCTGTTTACTTTTGTAGTGATTCTACCAGCAGTGAAAAACCCCCACTCGCCAACAGGTGCGTGTGACGTCATAATCGCCATTGTCCCGTCAGACTACGTGATATAGTACAGGCTTTCTAGCGCTCTGTATACGTGACCTAGCCCGCGCGTTTTAAATATTTTGTTTTGGTTTAGGAGAGGGGACGACCGGCCATACCACGCCGACGTTCACACTACAGGTAGACTAGTTAAACTATAGGCACACATGAGTTAATTTAGCGTAACGAAAACTGCACAAAATTCTGTAGGCAGCGAAAACAGTTTTGTTTGTTGCAGTAGATTGGAATTTATAAAGAATAAAAACTTTAAAAAATTTCGTATAGTTTAACTTAGAAGGAATTTGTGAAGTAACAGGTTTTAAGTAAAACAGCGCATTGGGTGTTATTTGTTATAGTAGTGTGGAAGAAGACGAGACACCTTTAGCTCATATTATTCCAATATCCTGATCGTGTTTTAGACAAACAACGGTATATAGGAGTCGTGACAATGCGGTTTTATAATTCTTTGTTTACTACTAAATAGGACGAGAAAGTGGAATTTAAAGGTGTCCCATATTTCCCCACCTTACTGTATAACTATTTTTACAGTTTTATTCATTGTTTTTCTTAGTAACGTTAGTTCGTAAAGTGTTTTAAAAACTAAAATAAGTGAAAAAAACTACAATGTCGACGGAAGGCACCTTTACTGGGGGTGATACAGTTTCGAGCGAAAACAAGACTTTTAGCGTTGCTGATTACATAGTATTTTGCGCGCTTTTTGTCGTGGCAGCAGGCATTGGCATGTTTTTTGCGATCAAAGACAGAAAAAAGAAAACTTCAGAAAACTATTTGCTTGCTGGAAGGTGGGTGTATAGTAGGGTAGGGGAAGACGCCACCTTTAGCACATAATATCAAAGTATCCCGATTCCTGATCGTGTTTTAAACAATTAACAGCGTTCTATATGGGAGTCGTGAGGATACGGTTTTATAATTCATTAAATTTTCATTGTGTACTACCAAATTGGACGTGAAAATATAATGAAAAGGTGTCACATCTCACACCACCTTACTATATGATATCATTTGGATAATTTTGACAAATATCCCACGCGACAGGTTCAAAGTATAATATATTCTAACGTGCAAACATAAGGTTTTTTTATTATCCATAAATTTTCAATCCAAACTCGTGTAACAAAGATAACAAAAGGAATAAAGACGTTTTATATCTTTCAAGGCGCTATATAGGCCTATTGTTTGTCAAAATAGCAACACAGAACTTTTGAAATCTGAACCTATACTTTGAATGAATCTATACTTTGTAATGTATATTAGTAATAGAGTACTGTAGGGGAAGATGGGACACCTTTACAACATAATATCCAAATATTCTGATCGTTTTTTAAACAAATAACGACGGTTTATGGAAGTCGTAAGGACGCGGTTTTATAACTCTTTGAATGTTCTTTGTTTACTACCAGAAGAAGCGAGAAAATAGAAAAAAAAATGTGTCCCATCTTCCCCCACTTCACTGTATATATATTAGAATGGGGTAAGGTGAGGCATGTTTTTATTCTCTTCTCTCGTTCTATTTAGTAGTAAACAAAGAACATTTATAGAATTCTAAACCCATATCCTCACGACCCAAAATAGCGTTGTTATTTGTTAAAACACGATTAACAAATATGGTTTTATATATGCTAACGGTATCCCATCTTACCCCACAGAACTATTGACTCTAAATTTTTACCCTGCTCTAAAATATAACTCCCCAAACTGTTTAAGAAAAAAATTTATTTTTTTTTTTTCTAACCTGTTATCCTTTCAGGTCCTTGAGCGGCTACCCAGTAGCATTAAGTCTTACAGCAAGCTTTATGTCGGCTATCACAGTCCTGGGTACACCAGCAGAAATATACGTGTACGGGACCATGTTCTGGTGGTTCGCTCTGGCATACACAATTGTGGTTGTAGTAACTGCGACCATAATTACTCCAGTATTTTATAACATTGGAATAGCTAGCACCTATGAGGTAAATATATGGACAGAGAAATATATTCTCCGAAATAAGGGCCTTTTATGGGTTGCCTAAAAGGCAGTTATACATTATATAAAAATGAAAAATTTACCAAAACATAATCACCCGCTAAGTTACATATATACGTGGTGATTGTAAGTAGGCAGAATGCGTAATACACTTTTTGCGTTTTAGGCGTAAAAGTTCGGTACATAGTTTTCAAACAGCCCAAATTTAAATCGCACTAAATATAGTAGGGTGGGGAAAGACGGAAAACCTTTTTCATTCTATTTTCTCGTCCCATTCGGTAGTAAACAAAGATCATTCAAAGAATTATTTGAAACCATATCCCCACAACTTTCATAGACCGTTGTTAATTGTTTAAAACACGATTAGAATATTTGGATATCATGTGCTGAAGGTGTCCTGTCTTACCCCGCAGTACTATACATTATTATCGTGTTTTTTTCAGTATCTGGAAATGAGGTTCAATAGAACGGTAAGAGTAGCTGGAACTATAACGTTCATTGTGCAAACTATTATCTACATGGGAATGGTCATGTACATGCCGGCGCTTGCTTTAAATAAAGGTAAAGTACAAAATAATCAAACCAGCAGATGATACTATGGGTATAGTAGACTGGGGTATTATGGGACGTGATCGGGGTAATATGGGACATGTTTTATTTACTTTTGTTCTCCTATATGGTAGTAAACAAAAAAAACATTTACAGAGTTATATAACCGTAATCATAATAATAACATATTACGGCCGTTTAAATAGTATGATGAGCCTGGGGTAAGATGGGATTGATGGGGTGAGACGGCACGCCGTGGAGTAGGATAGGACAGGTTTTCAATTTTTGTCGCCTCATTTGGTAGTAAACAAGGATTATTTCTAGATTTATGCCCGTAGACCCGCGACTTTAAAAGAGCGTTGGTAATTGTTTAAAACAGGATTCGAAAAATGTGATTTAGGTCCTACCTTACCCCATAGTAATATATGTTGTTTTGTTTTAACATCCGGTACGTTTACAGTTACAGGTCTTAGCCTATACATATCAATTGTAGCGACATCGTTGGTGTGTACGTTCTATACCAGCATAGGAGGGATGAAAGCTGTCGTGTGGAATGATTCTGTGCAGGTATGGTATGTCCATAAACATAATTAGATTGTGGGGTTATATAGTAGGGTGGGGGAAGATGGGAAACCTTTTCATTTTATTTTCCAGTCTCATTTGGTAGTAAACAAAGAACATTAAAATGAATTATAAAACCGTACCCTCACGACTCCCCTATACCGCTGTTGGTTGTTAGAAACAAGGTCAGGTTATTTGGATATAATGTGCTAAAGGGTGCCGTCTTCACCCACCCTACTGTATTGTATGGACTGCACTTAAATTAGAATCTATTTGAATAAAATACTGTCGAAACCATTTAGGTGAAATATAATATCGTCTTTTAGTCGTCTTTTAGTATACGATCAGTCTGACTTGATTTTTCTATGTTACGTTTTGGTAGCACCAAGTCCTTACTTTATTTCTTTACACAATTTGTCAGCTCTAGCGTATAAGGATAATTGCAATATTCAGATTTGGGTTAAAAAATAGAATATTTTTGAATGAATTTTCTATATGGCTGCTGAGGTCGTAGGGTGAAGCCATTAGACCTGAGATTTAGGTATAAAGTAGCCTAACTTTACGCCATAGGTATATATATATTACATTAGCGATTAGCCGAACCAATCCTGTATTTGTTACCCTTGTACTGTACCTCACTAAAGTCGCTTATTAATATTTATAAACGTTTTGTGATTTTTGTTTTATTCGCAGTGTATTGTAGTATGGATAGGATTTCTCTCAATCATAATCAAAGGCAGTATGGACGTCGGAGGTTTGGACAAGGTATTTCAAATCGCGAACGAAGGAGGTCGAATCGACTTTTGGCAGTAAGTAATATTCGTTTTTATAATTTAAATTAATAAATAGTAGTTCGTTATTATCCCGCGTTGTGAGGCAATATATCAGTCGTTAGAACTCAGTTGTTTTGTTTCATACACATCGTGCCCGTTTACGAGTTACCACGTATGTAACTTTGTGGGTAATTACCTTTTTATGCATGGTTGACAATTTAGGAAACTCAAAACGTATATTGGCGTAACCGCCGTTAAAGTGTCTTACTTAAGAACACACACGTCTACAATGATAGAAGCGTTAGTCTCAAACCTCTGGGCTTTAGGCAATGCTATGCCGGGAATTTACATACTTTTCATTTCTGTTATAACTTTATAATAATGTTTATAACATTTTTTTTAAATTTAATTTTATTTATTTATATTTATAATTTTAACAGGTTCAGTTTGGACCCTCGAATTCGACACACATTCTGGTCGGTTTCTATTGGCGGCAGTTTAATGTGGTTGTCGGTGTATGGCATTAATCAATCAATGGTTCAGCGGTATCTCAGTTGCAAGAACTTAAAACATGCGCAAATGTAATTCAATGTATGGCGGGGGGAGATGGGACACCTTTAGCACATAATATCCAAGTATCCTGATCGTGTTTTAAACAATTAACAACGGCCTTTGGGAGTCGTGAGGAAATAGTTTTATAATTCTTTGAATGTTCTCTGTTTACTACTAAATGCGACGAGAAAATAAAGTTAAAAGGTGTCCCATCTTACCCCACCCTACTGTATATGCATGTACCTTATCAAACGAAATACTTAATATTATATTTTTTATTCCTGCTGGACGAGGCAACGACAGTCGTTATAACACGAGTGTTCTGTTTCATACACCTTTCTCCAACTTAAGAGTGTTTTTTCTTTTTTTATTTATCTGTCACTTATACCTTTTTTCGACAGAGCCCTGTATCTTACAGCTGGAGGGTTACTGACTGTTCTTAGCCTTGCTTGTATAACAGGACTAGTGATGTATGCAGTATACCACAACTGTGATCCGTTGACCAACGGTAAAGTTGATAAATCAGACCAGGTAAACGTAGCGCATGCGTTAACGAAGTTACACAATTTAGACAACCCATATAATAGTCATTTATAGCCGTATATACATGTAGACTATTCTGAACTTCGGGGTAAGTTTTATATTGTATGCACATAATATATTTAATCCTGTTTTTAACAAATAAACATCTCCATTTTAAAGACGTAAAGAAACGATTGTACTTCTGTACACAATCTTTTTTCCTATTAAATTGAACAATAATAAAAAGAAGATTAAAAAAACCTTTAATTTTTTTTTATATATAGAGAAATTTTAACCCTACACTTTAAAGTTTAACTAACAATAAACCCATACACAGCTTCTGCCCTACTTGGTATTGGATATTTTAAGCGTGG
Source organism: Ciona robusta (assembly GCF_009617815.1). Lineage (NCBI taxonomy): Eukaryota > Metazoa > Chordata > Ascidiacea > Phlebobranchia > Cionidae > Ciona > Ciona robusta. Next base: position 1,999,174 of record NC_143248.1, read on the forward strand.
CGCCCGGGATTCCTGGCTTATTTGTTGCGAGTGCTTACAGTGGAACTCTCAGGTAAATAGTAACAAATATATGTTGGCGCAAACATTTGGAATTAAGTGTATGACTTGGTTAAACATCAATTAACGTAACTATACGTTCTTATAACACTTATTAATGAATGTAACTTGCTTTACCCTCGCGTGGCCGGAAAACGACAACCCTTATAACACGGGTGTTCTCTTAAGGACATATACGCCCACAATGGTAGCAGCGACGAGCCTTGAATCCGTCACCTCTGGGTTCGAGGCGCACGTGCTCTAACCACAAATTTACGATTGAAAAATTAAGTCAATTTTTGTTTTATACAGTGCCGTTTCAACCGGTATCAATGCACTAGCTTGTTGTACGTTTGAAGACCTTATTAAACCATTAAAACCGAATATTCCTGGACCCAAAGCTGTCTTGATTTCTAAAGGATTAGGTAAGTGCAATTTGATCGTCCCATTTGCTAGTAAACCAAAACTTTTCAACGTTGTTTAACCGTATTCCCTTTAAATGATCACCCTCAAAGTAACACACATAGTAACTCGTAAGCTGGCAAAAGGTGTATGGAACAGAACACCCGTGTTATAACGACTGCTGTCGTTTCTAAGGCAAGTTTCATTCATTCATTCATTATACAGTAGGATGGGAGAAGATGGGACACTTTTTAACTCTATTTTCTCGTCCCATTTAGTAGTAAACAAAGAACATTCAAAGAAATATGAAACTCTGTCCCCATGACTCTCGTAGACCGTTGTTATTTATTTAAAACACGATCAGAATATCTGGATATTATGTGCTAAAGTTGTCCCATCTTACCCCACTCTACTATATAACTTTATTTCAGTTGTAATGTACGGACTTCTGGGTCTTGGCGTCGCTTTCCTAGCTTCTCTACTCGACAAAATCCTCACAATGGCTTTGAAAATGTTCGGAATTATTGGCGGGCCTTTGCTCGGTCTATTCTGCCTTGGATTGCTAACACCAGTTGCAAACTCGACTGTAAGTTTATTTAGCTTACATGGCGTTGCATGTAACTTGCTTTATTCTCGCGTGGCTGGAAAACGACAGTCGTTATAACACAGGTGTTCTGTTTCATACACCTTGTGCCAGCTTACAAGTTACCATGTATATATATGTTACTTTGTGGGTGATGATTTTGGACGTTAAAATAGATTTGATTGCAAATAATAACTGTTGTCATTAAGCACGACGGTATATATACTATAATTTAAGGGTATAACACTATACTCCAAAGGTATATGGTATATCAGCACAGTCGCTATCATGTATATAAATGTTAGCAATGTACTGTCATTGCTTCTTCGTCGCCCTGGCACAGTGGATAGAGCGCGTTCTCGATTTTAGAGTGTAAGAGGACACGGTTCGAAACGCCACGCTGCTACAATTGTGGGTGTATATGTGGAAAACACTTATAACAGCAATTACTCGTACCCAGTGAGTTGTGAAAGTACAAAATATTCAAAAATGATACAAAACACCCGTGTTGAAACGACAGTCGTTGCCTGGCCACTCGAGAAAAAAAATCATTTGAATACCTAAATTAACATTGTCAGCAGGCCTACAGTGTAACCTATATCTAAACACAGGGCGCATTGGTTGGCTTGCTAGGCGGGCTATCTATGGGTATCTGGCTGGCTGTTGGTTCCTTTATTTACCCGCCTGGCGAAGAATTTATGCGAAAACTACCATCGACAACAGGCTGCAATCCGGTATTAGTTTTGTTTGATTTTCGTGTGGTCGAAAACGTAAAAGCGATGTAGATATATTTGGAGCGATAGAAACTTTAATAACTATGTTTAATGTGTTTTAGTGTATATGATATTTTTGTATAGTAAATTGGGAAAAGATGGGACACCTTTTCATTCTATTTTCCGTCTCGTGTGCTAGTATACATAGAACATTCAAAGAATTGTAAAACCGTATTCTCACGGCTTCCATAGACCGTTGTTGTTTATTGTTTAAAACACGATCAGAATATTTGGGTATTATGTGGTAAAGGTGTCTCATCTCTCCCCACCCTACTGTTGTATAGTAGGTTGGGGTAAGATAGACTGTTTTTAATCTTTTAGACGTCCAATTTGGTTGTAACTATTTACAGAAATATACCCGTATCCTAACGACTTTATAATGGCATAATAATTAGAAAAAAAAAACACAATTACGAAATATATGATATTATGTGCTAACGGTGTACATCTCATTTCACGATATCATATTTTCGTTTTTTTAGGTTGAGATCTCTAATTTGTTAATGAATTATACAAGCACATCAAGTTATGCTACAACAACAAGTTTCACGCAAGACCCGTTGACGACTTCCGGGTCATCTGATTCCTTATACGCGTTATCATATTGTCATTACAGCACATTTCTAGTCTTGATTACCTGGTGTCTTGGTGTGGCTGTCAGTCTTTTAACCGGTAAGTATGGGATACCGTTATAGTACCTAAAAACTATATTTCCTAATCGTGTTTTAAGCAATCAGCAACGTACTTTTAGAGTCGCGTGGCTACGATTATAAAGTAGGGTTGGGAAAAATGGGACACCTTTTAACTGTATTTTTCCGTCCCATTTATAGTATAGTAAACAAAGAACACTCGAAGAATTATAAAACTATATCTCCACGACTCCCATAGACCTTTTTAATTGTTTAAAACACGTTTAGAATACGTGTATATTATGTGCTAAAGCTGTTCCATTTCCCACCCTACTAAATATATATTTCTGCAAAGCACTTGTTTACTAAAACTTGTCCAATCTTACGATACCCTAATATATGGATCTCAGTAAAAGATCGCTGTAAAATTAACTATTGTTAAATGCATGATACAGGAGGGTTAAAATCGAGGAAAACTGTCGACTCCAAACTGCTGGCATTCAACGGTAACATTATGTGTTGCCTAAAGGATACAATGTGTCCATGTTACAAAGATAATGCGGGCTACACCAAAGGGAAAACTGAAGAAATGGCAATTACTAACAAGGACGATAACGAATACGTTGAAGAGACAGTTTGAACTTAAGCGACTCTATGCAGTTTACACCACTGTTTTGGGGCATGAAACAAAATCCGCCGGCGTATATAAAGCATATACTTTTAAGTAATATATATTTACACAACGATGTGAAAAAATGGGCGCTAATCTGACTATATGCCACATAGTAAGGTGGGAAAAGATGGAACCTTTTGCACATAGTATCCCAATACCCTGATCGTGTTTTAAACAGTTGACAGTGGTCTATAATGGGAGTCGTGAACATACGGTCCAACAATTCTTTAAATGTTCTTTGTTTACTACCAAATTGGACGGGAAATTAGAATAAAAGGGTGTCCAATCTCCCCTATCCTACTATATTAAGACATATAATCTTTCACTTAAGTTGTTTGACAACCTTTTCGCTATAAAGCCATTTGCAATATCGCCTGTTTCTGCTTTCTATTGGTTATTGTTTTAGATTCTAAATAGGTTTTGTCCAGAGTCCGGATAAAAACATATAGTGGTGTGAGGGAAGATGGGACACCTTTAGCACATAATATCCAAACATCCTGACCATGTTTTAAACAAATAATAACGTTCTATTAGAGTCGTGAGGATACGGTTTTGGATTTCTTTGAATGTTTTTTGTTTACTACCATGCGGAACGAGAAAATAGTACGAAAAGGTGTCCCATCTTTCCCCATCCTACTATAAAACATGTTTATAAACGGACTCTGGTTTTGCTCGGTTTTCGCATGTAGCTTTCAACAGTATATATATAAACGGTTTTTGCACTACTGACTTCTCCCTGTACGCAGTCATAATAATCCACAATCTGTTTCAAACGCGGCCACCGGCTGATCAACGCAATTACGCGAAGAAGCAAGTGTCCCCGAAAAAGAAACAATTATTAGTGCTGCCAAGTAAAAAACTTAAACGTGAAAAGTAAACACTGATTTATTTAATCAGCTGGAAAAACTTTTTATTTCATATTATCAGTTATACGGGAATATTTTAGTGTTAAGTTATGTTCGTAGTTAACAGAAGACGAAACTCGGTCATTTTTATCAATACATCAGCGCACAAATGCCATTAAACTGGCTTAGAAAAGCGCCAAACCCGAATCACATCGTAACAGCCATAAAAATCTAAAATAATACGGTAATAAATATAATAATAATAACTTTATTTGTCTTTTCGATTACGATAGCAACGATTTGTAAATAGTTTTAATGAAAAGACAGGACATAGCGACAAAATAACAGTTGTTAAAACACGCTTACAGTTAAAAACATATTTACATTTAGTTAAAAGAAGATTGTAAGTAATGTAAGTTCTAATTTACAGATAATATAGTCGTAGTCACACTTCTGGACTGAAATCTGTTGATATCTGTTACTTCTTTTTATTAAAAAACACACCAGAAAACATCATGCCTCTCATGGTATTTTTTGGATGCACAATGATAGCGTTTGGACCTTCACTGGCAATGTTCATTCTAACCATCGCAAAATATCCGTTAAAAATTATTCTGCTGGTAGTAGGTGCATTTTGCTGGCTGCTTGCCCTGCTATTCTCAGCACTGTTATGGCTTGCTGTGGTCCCCTTGAAAGAACAACTCGCATTTTCTTTGGTGTTTAGCGTCATTTTCCAAGAAGGTATGAGATATGGACTTTTTCGGATGATGAAAAATGCAGAAAATGGACTTGATGACGCTCTTTCCGAGGATGAAAAAAAATCAATCTCAAACCACAAACTTTCATACACCACAGGATTTGGCTTTGGACTAATGTACGGGTTATTTTCTATAGTAAACGTGCTATCTCAGTCTATTGGGCCAGGCAGTGTAGGCATAGATGGTCACTCTTCAAACTTCATGCTCATTTCCGCGTTTTTAACCAGCTCCACCATACTTTTACACACATTTTGGAACGTAATAGTGTTCGATGCCCTAAATAAGCAGCAATATTATAAAGTTATAACAGTCGTTTGCTTACATATGTTAGTCTCTTGCTGCAGTTTGCTTAATGTCCAACAAAACCTTGCTTATGTATCAGTGATTGTTTCGTATATTGTTCTTATTGGCACAACAGTATGGGCCTTTAAAGCAGCAGGGGGCAGTGTTGTGAATATCAAATCTTGCCTAAACCGTTGAGTAAAAATACCAAATAGAACTTTAAACTGATTTCAAATTAGCATTTTTAACATTTTGACAAAACTTCTGTTCATTTTTAATACCTCCAAATTTGCTGTAACATTTGGAGAATAGTAAGTTTAAAGTTGCCATGTTTGTGTTAAGCTATGGGTAGGGTATAGAACTCCAATACCACATTATATGATATATGATAGAGCCAAACTTGGATAGTAAATCTTTCCATACCTAATCAAAAAACTTTAGAATCAATAAGTTGAATTTGTTTCTCATGGATATGTGTCTAGCTATCCTGCCTCCCCTGCATTTAAAAAAGTTTGGTGCCTATAACTCATGTAACATCAAACTGGCCAAGCTGTCAAGGGAAAATCTCCCATCCATTACCATTAAAGCCATTGTCGCCTACCTTCGGGAAAGCGGCAGACTCCAAAAACTGGTGAGGCCCATGCGGTGGCACCATGGGTGTTTCGGTAATGGGCTAATCCTGGCCTAAATCCTAGGACCCATGGCGTGCCACGTTGCGGGACCTCACCCACATAGAATAGAACCACACACTTTTTCATTGAATTTTTTTTATTACTGCTTGGAGTTTGATGTTGTATTCTATATAATATGCCTTTTCTTTATCTGTTATATGTTGTATTGTTTTTGTATTGTGTAGCCTATTGTTCAATGCAATAATCACAAACTGTCATTTTACTTTTTATTGTTTATAAAACATCGTAACTATTTTCTGATATTATATATCTTTGTAAAAAATTCTATAAATCAAGTCACTTTTGATTGCGATTTCTCAAAGAAATGATCAAATAAAGTTCATAAAATAAAAGGCCCATTACAATACTCAACAATAAAGTGCCTATATCATAAACCTATACCTTAAATTAAAACCATTTTGTTACAACTTATTATATGAAGTCAAAACAACCAAGAGATTATGGCCTATTGTTTTTCTTTTTAAGAACGTTCAAATTTACAGTCAAATTATAAGAACTTTTTATTTACTGTATTAATGATATGTATTTTTTGATGTTTACAGTTTTAAGTTATATATCTATGGGTGAAAATATAAAAACTCCCTTGCAACTGTATAAGTATCTGATACAATGCTGTAACAAGTTGCCTAGAAGACCTCAAAACCATTACAAACATTTTATTCGGCAAGAATACAAAAGCCATAACGATGAAACTGACCCAGAAAGAATACAAGAAATAATTACGCGCTCTGTCGAGAACGCAAAATGGATTTTAAACAAATATAATACTTGAAAACAGCCATGCATTTTCAGATTTTGTTACATGTTCTGTTCAATAGATAGCAATGTTTGAATATGTTTGTATTTTATTTTGTCTGGTATTAATAAGCATGAATATGCATATATTTACCTTTGAAACACATTTGTTGTAATATAGTAGGATAAAACAAAATCAATTGAAAAGTTTTTCAAAAGGCCATAAACTTTCAGACAGTGGTCGAATTTGTTTGTTTTTCATATAGTCTGGTATTAATTAGCATGTTTATGCAAATTTAAACTTATGAAAACACAATTTTTATAATATGGTGGAATAAAATAAATTAAAGGTTTTTTATGATTAGTAAATCAACATTTTAATTATTGCAGCTTAAATATAGGTTATTCAAAAAATTCAAATTATCACCTTAATTGTAATGTCTGAATGGTTGGGTTCGATTGTTAAGGAATTAGCTGTACCAGGGAGCCCTTGGTATAAAGTCCGTACTCTTTTAGCTGCCAGATTTGCAGAGCGAGTTCGTTTAGAAGGTTTCACTCGTGAACAATTGATAATTGTTGAAAAATTTGTGGGTGAAGAATTTTTAAGGGAACATAAACTTTACAGGGAAACGGACTGGTCGCCACGGGAAAAAAGCCCAATTTCCGAGGAAAAAATACAAGTTTGTTTAAAAGATTTAATGGTAAAAGCTGGAAAAGACGCGAACTGCTCGTTTGCTACAAATTTAGATAACCGGCCTGACTGCTTTGACGAGTGTATTGCAATAGTGAAAAATATGAGCATACACAATACATACAAACTTGTTTCGAAAGATGTAACAAATCAAACTTTATATCCAATTCTGCTTAAAACCAGCCAGGATTCTGAGCTCCTTGGACAGCAAATGGTGCAGATTTTACAAGCAGATAGCAGTAAACTAAATGCAGTTGTTCAAGCCATTAAAGATAAGCCTATGTCTGTATCATTGCGAAGATACATTTATAGGTTGCTGTTAATTAAGAGGAAAAAGCGGTCTTCAAGGGGCAGTCGGTCTAACTCAAATTCATCTGTTGAAATATCGCAACTGGAAATAAGAAAACAGTTTGCTCAATCTGTAAAACAAGGTCTAACCCAGCTTAAAATAAAAGACGCGACAAAATCCCCGGTTTCGTACCTCATAAGTTCTTCAATTGTAGAGTCTTTTACAAGTATAAAAGGTTTGGAAATTTTCTCTGAAGATTTGGCTTTACAACAACAAACACTGATAGTTTTAAATATTTTCTATACAGCTGTGCAAAAGTTTGAATACTACTATGTTCTATGGTGCTTGCCTCTGCAAGTTGTTCTAAGCAAGGAAAACTCACCTAAAGAACATGACATTGAAATAGCAATGTGGTTGGACATATTAAGGGAATGCATCCCACAGCCAGCAGTGCTGGAAAAAATTGTGACTTCTGTTTGGAAAATTGTCACCAGTGCTGATTTTTTGGGTGGAAAACTCAAAACCCATTTCTGGGCCATGGGATTAGGGCTTAAAGATTCTGAAGTTAAAACTGCTTTTGGGGATGCCTACCTACAAAGAGCTAAGGGGCAAATTAAGCCAACTTTACATCCGATCATAGTAATCCGAAACTGGCTACTTTATCTTTTTGTAGGTTGCACCAGTATGAGAGTAACGCTATTTTTTTGGGACCAGTTGTTCTACAGTAATTGGGACATTTCTTGCTTTAAGAGAATTTGCATTACACTAATATCTTGCCTTGAACATGAAATTATAACATGCAAAGAAAAAAAGGCTCTTTTTGATGTTTTAACGAACTCTGGAAATGATCTGACGTTGGCTAAAATATCTGAAACTTGGAAACTTTATGCAGATTTGTAGTTTCCCTGTACTTTAAGAACTGTCATACAAAACTCACTGTAAAAAAATTGAATTTTTTTCTGCATAAACTGAACCATGCACTTGATTGTAAGAAATATTTTGTCTGTATGAAATTAAAAACTGTATGAACATATTTTATGTGGCTTGTTTTTTATCTTTTTTAGTATCTTTTTGTAAATTCTGTAGCCTATACTTTATATATTTTTATGTGTCTTGGCTTTTTTATTTTTTTTATAACTTTGTGACAATTCTGTAAACCTTATAGGAAAATAGTAAATTGATTAAATATGAAATTAAGATGACAACAAAATGCTCTGTAAAAGAAGACTCAAAGCTGTCTTGAACACAAGGGTTTTTAAACTGGTCACTGCTGTTCTGTTATTTATATGTTGCGTAACTGTTATGCTACCAAACAATGAAACAAATGTTACAAAAAGTAACATAGATGGTAAAACAGAGAGTAAATTAAAGACGTTTTTGCTCATTTTTATCATGACCGGACCAAAAAATGACGACAGAAGAAACGCAATCAGAGAAACGTGGTTAAATTTTGAAAATAAAGATGACAGTAAACACTTTTTTGTTATTGGAACCAAAAACCTTCCAATAAATGTTAAAAATGATTTGGAAATTGAAAACCAGAGACACAGTGACCTTATGTTGCTGGAGCAATTTGAAGATAGTTATGATAAATTGACAGAAAAGCTGGGTTTGATGCTAGAATGGGCAAGTGACAACGTTGATTTCCGCTTTTTGTTTAAAGCTGATGATGACACTTTTGTTAGAGTTGATAAAATTGTGCAGGATTTGAAAAATGATAAAGAAAAATACCTTCAACAGTTTTTATATTGGGGGTACTTTTATGGCAGGGCACATGTAAAGAAAACTGGGCCTTGGAAAGAACTAAACTGGCAGTTATGCGATTATTACCTGCCTTACGCTAGAGGCGGTGGTTATATTTTATCTTCAGCAATTGTTACGTATATTGCGAAAAACTGGCGGATTTTTGAGAAATATGTGAGCGAAGACGTCACCCTTGGTGCATGGGTTGCACCGTTAAAAGTAAAAAGAATTCACGATACCAGGTTCGACACAGAATATAAAACCAGAGGCTGCAAGAATTCGTTTATAGTGAGCCATAAGCAAAGCATTGGGGACATGCAAGCAAAATATTCAAGTTTAATGGCCACTGGTAATCTGTGTACAACTGAAATTGTGAACTTTTATGGTTATCAGTATGATTGGGCTGTACCTCCTTCCAAGTGCTGTGTTAGATCATCTTTAATCCCATGATCTTAGTATTTATTGTATTGTAATCACCATTTGCCATGTGTAGGGTATTTTAAAACAAATTTCTTGATACATTTTCCAATGCTTGGTTAAAAAACATAATGCAATTTCAAAATCTTTTTTTGTTAATTTTTCTATAATTCATTTTGTGACATTTAGGGTATTAAAAAAAATTTGTGTATTTTCTGATACCTTAGTATTGTTTTTCAACATTTTCATTTTCAAAAAACATTTTAATTTTAAAAATATTTTTTGTTGTCATTTTTTCACAATTCGTTTTGATAAAAAAAAAATTATCCTTTTTTCTTGTCATTTTTCACAATTCATTTGGATACACAAAACAAAATTCCGGCTGCTGTACAATGCGTTTATTACTGAATATAAAGAAATCACATACCAATGCCTGATTATGGTTTTCTACATCCCCAATACAGGTTACTACTTCTAAGACAACTATACAAGTTAAAAATATACACTGTTCTAGTGAAAAAAATGCTACGAAAAAAACTTTTTTATGCCCACTGCAAAAACGGGCCCTGGACGATTTTGAGTGCATAGCTTTTTAGCTAGTAACCGCACTTGAAGACAAAAAAAGCAGTAAAAACTTTAAAACTAGCATGATTGTTTAACGGAATCTCAATAAACACATCAGTAAAACTGAATGAAATATTGCATAAAACGTGCTTTTAAAAAAATTTAAAACTAAAAAAAAATTTGTTTATTTAAAATGCTGTATGAAAATACAGTTCTGTGTGGATACCATTTTCCTTTCTCACCTAAGCAACTTTTAGCTCGGCATTGCCTCGCAAGCCCTCGAGCTGCTTTGACGAGAAACCAACAATTACTTTTCTGGTTCCCACTACCCTTGGTGTTATTTTCACATCAACCGAAGAAACTGCCTTTGGTTTGACCTATATGATTGAATGAATGAATGTAACTTAGTTTATCCTTAAGCGATTAAAAAACGATAGTCTTTGAACACAGGTGTTCTGTTTTATACACCGTGTACCAGCTTACAAGTTACGGCATATGTAACTTTGTGGATGATTGTTTTTTTCTGTAAGGCTGACAAAAAAACGTATACGTATATTCACGACTCCCATAGACCGATGTTAATTGGTAAAAACACAACTCAGAATATTTGGATATTATGTGCTAAAGGTGTCCCATTTTACCCTACAGTGTCCCATTTTACCCTACAGTACTACATAACAAAAAAACTCAAAATTTGTTAACACTTACATCAGAAACCTCCACAATTGTCTCATCTCTGATACCAGCTCCTTCAAAGGTGAACATACACCCAGTAAGGGAGATAGACAGAGGGTTAGTGAATGATGCTTTGACATTAATCTGTTTGCCCACTTGGGCAGAAGCCGGAACCTGGGAGGTTTAAACTGGTTTAGACTGAATTATTGAATGAATGTAACTTGCATTATCCTCGCGTGGCCGAAAAACGACAGTCGTTATAACACAGGTGTTCTGTTTCATTCTGTTTTACACACCTCGTGCCATCTTACAATTACTATGTACTGTTACTTTATGAGTGATAATTTTTATATGAATTTAGATATGAATTTTATTCTGTATGGGTGAGGTATTTTCTTTATGGGTGAAGCATGACACGGGGTCTTGGATTTAGGCAAAAGCTAGCCCAATACTTTAATAAAAAGTACTACTAATAAAAATGCTAGGTTAGAGTACAGTTTCAAAATTGGTGTCCAAAATATTTACAACAATCAATTTCTAATCAATAGTTTAGACTGAATTATTGAATGAATGTAACTTGCATTATACTCGTGTGGCCGGAAAACGACAGTCGTTATAACACAGGTGTTCTGTTTTATACACCTCGTGCCAGCTTACGAGTTACCACATATGTAACTTTGTGGGTGATTATTTTTTGGGGGGGATTCACATATGTCCACAGACACATACGCTCACAATGAAGCAGCGACGAGCCTTGAACTTATAACTTCTGGGTCAAAAGCAGACGTGCTAACCATTTTGACACGGCGCCCGTGTTTTAGGAAATATATTCTCACCTTTACAGTTATATCTGGTTTCTCAAGGTCGACTAAATCTTGTTCCGAAAATACTTGATCCTCGTTTCCAGTCACTCCACCCAGCATGAAGAATTTGACGTCATTTTCACCCCGAGTGCTATCTTTGTATGTATTAAACGGTAGAGATACATTGAAAGTGTGAGTTTTTCCAGCAGCTATGTCGTCAGATAAATCAACATCCAAAATCTCTTTCACAATTGAGCCTAAAAAGTGGTTTATTAATTTTTAATAAAATATTCCAGAAAAAAAAGTAAAAATTTTGTCTTGAAAAAATCGAAAAAAAAATCGGAAAAAATGTTAAAAAAATGTCTTGTTTTAACTTACATAAGCTATAAATGCAAAAAAATGGTACATGTTGTTGAAGCATGCTTAAGACTTAGAACATAGCACTTTAAAGTACATGGTTGTCTCGTTGGTAAAGTCTGGGGTGATAATAAAAAAACTAGTAACGTAATTGTCAAACATAAAGGACCTTATTAAATAATATGAAAAATGCAATACACTTTGGCTCTGCTTGTTTGTATACACGCCTCACAGCAGGGTAAAACTGTATTAATGTGAAAATCTGATGTCACCCCTGTTCCATAATTTTGGGTGAGCGTAATGTCTATGTAACAAGAGATCAAAGATCTAATGCGTGAGCACGTTTAAAACTAGTTAGCATAGTTTTAATTAACCCCGTGCTCAATAAATATAGTTAAACTAGAGAATAACCAATTTAAGTTCTTTTAATTCGTGTTTTACCCAAGTTTACCACTTTAACAAAATGCTACACATTATTATCCTACCATTGTATTGTACAGATTTGGCCACAACACTAATAAATACATTCTGGCTGGATTTTGATACATTTTCCACCTGCATTTAAAAATCATTACAAAATCAGTGAAAAAAATTTCATAAAAGTGTAACCAAAAATCAAAATTTGTGCATAGATAGAGATGCATAGTTTGAATTTTAAAGGTATCAACAAATTTTAAAAAAACGGAAAAGAACTTTGACAGTTTCTAGTTTCTAAACTACTAAAAAAAATTATTTTTTTCTGATTTGTTACAAATTTACAATGAATGCTTTTTTCTTTGTAAATACTTAAAAAAATATATAAAAAAAGTTTGATTTTACTCATTTTATTTTCAGAAGCTGTTTTTATTAAAACTTACCATCAGACCAAATTTTAAAATTCTACTTATAGTAGGGTGGAGGAAGACGGGACACCTTTGGCACATATTATTCAAAATCCTGATCGTGTTTTAAACAATTAACAATGGTTTATGGAAGTCGTGAGGATACCCTTTTATAATTCTTTAATGTTTTTTGCTTTCTACCAAATGGGATGAGAAAATAGAATGAAAAGGTGTCTCATCTTCTCCCACCCCACTATATGTACAATTTTTTTTTGATTATAAAATATGATTTTAACTTTTAAACCAAAGGGTTATCAGTTATCACCTTAATAGGAAATGTTATATCCTTTCCAAAAGTAACAGAAGCAGGAACGTCTGGTTTAAACAGGACCAGATTTTTCACTTCTTTCTTTGGAACGTATGTAAACTTGACGTGTTTGCGAGCATTCTTGAACGACAATGCTTCTTCCTTAGTACCTACATGTTTACAATAACGAATGAATGAATGTAACTTGCTTTAGCCTTGCGTGGCCGGAAAACAACAGTCGTTACAACACGGGTGTTAATGCACCTCATACCAGCTTACAAGTTACCATGTATGATTCTTTGTAGGTAATTATTTTTTGGGGATTTTTATGTGTGGCTAATAATTTGAACAACCCATTAGTTACCACTGGGTTGGAGTAATTGCCGTTAAGTGTCTTACCCAAGAACACATACCGCCACATTAGTAGCAGCAACAAGCCTTGAAAACCATACCCCTTAGGCAGTGGCGCAGCCAGAAAAATAAAGAGGCGCGATTTTGAATCCAAAAATTTTTCAAAAGATTTTTTTTTTGGTTTAAAAGGGGGAGGTCACGACCCCCGAAACCCCCCCTGACTGCGCCACTGCCTCCAGGTTCCAAGCATGTGTGCTAACAATGAATTCAGATCAAAGGTTTAACACTGCTACCACTGTGGGCATGTATCATTGGGCAAGACGCCTAACACCAATTGCTCTAACCCAATGGCCCTTTATTATTTGTTTAAACTATCAGCAACACATTAAAAGATCTCACAAAATATTCACCAACTGGCAACGTCTTCCAGAAGTTTATGAAACAGAACACAAGGTATACCAATTGTGATGCACGACCACACAAGGAAAAATAAATAACATTCATTTATTTAGATATTACCTACCTTCTGGGTACTTATACGAGTGAGTGATGTCTTCTTCAGCCCAAGAATTTACAGCTTTGGTAAGAATCAGCTTTCCAACTTTAGTTGTGTTTGCCCCAATTTCACTATACTCTATCATTTTTCCATCCACAACTAAAAAATGGCCAATATTTTTAGGCATATTTACAGGTTTTTCAATACATGGTTGACAATTCAAAAAAAGTGACAAAAAATTGATAATATTTTTAGGCTGTATAACTATACAGTGCTTTGGTTTACAGCCATTTAGTCTATGGCAGACAATTTTAAAATGGTGACAAAAACATTGATCAAAATGTTTAGGCTGTATAACTGTATACAGTAATTTGGTTTACAGCTATTTTAATACAATTCTAAAATGGGAATACAATTCTAAAATGGGGACAAAACTATTTCATATAGCTGGGGCATTTGGTTTACCTTGTGGTTTCTTCAATTTTCTCCAGTGTTTTTCCACTGCATTTACTTCAGCATATATAAACGGCCCATCATAGTCAAAGTTGATATCACCCTGAATAAACAATGAGTTTTGACAGTGTGGTATACTGGTACAAATATAAAGCAAGAGACAATTTAAATTGTTTCCAAAATCTGACACCTTGTATCCAGCGTGTTTTAACAACTGTTGTTTTGCTGTTGACTCCTTCTCTTCGTTTTTTAAATAACATAATCTTCCCATTTTCAAAGAAATACACAAATAAAACTATGCTATGCTAAAGTTTTTAAATTTTTTCTATATTTTTTGATGGTCTGACTAATTTTCTTTGCTAAAGGATGATTTCCAGGTTATATAACATGTTTATCCAATTGTAGTAGCTGTGTACAACTCATGCCTGCATTTTTTTAGCTACCCGTTATGATGTTTAAGTCCAAGACACACTCAGCATCATAAAGTGGAATACTGACAAAGTAACAACGTAGAAGAATTCTTAAAGTAAAATGTTTAAATAGAAGAAATTAACTGTATCACATTTTATAATTTAGTTAAAACGCTTCGGACTGTACATTTTGAGATTCAATCAGGTTTTGAAGTTTTTTTTGGGTAAAATGTTTATTCAGTTATTTATACCTCTTTAATGGCACTGATGGGCATAGGCCCACATTGGAATTTTCCATCACTTGTTTCTTGTGGAGTTGCATCTAATGCCTGCCAACCACCATTACCCTCAGGCAGCATAGGCCTTGCCATCCATACATCGTTCCAAACATGAAAATTCCTTCAGCAAAAAAAGCAAAAAGTAAGGTTTTTGAAATTTTATGGTTTCATTTACTATAAAATGAATCAATAAATGAATAAATAAATGTAACTTGCATTATCTTCCAGTGGCCAGAAAACAACAGTTGTTATAGCACGGGTATTCTGCTTCATACACCTTGTGCCAGCTTACGAGTTACCATGTAAGTTACTTTGTGGGTACTTATTTTTGGGGGCCTTTTCTTTTTCATGTATGGCTGATTAAATTGATAAATCTAAAAACCAAGCAAACTGGTAAACCAAAAGTGAACATTAACTACCCCGAGATTTGAACCTGGGACCCTCTAGGCTTTAACTACAGGCTTTTTTCTTTAAAAACACAAGTTTCGAACCTAAAAATCAAAATCCACCCATTTGAAAATATAATTTTGAACCAGTCTTACCAAATAGAGTCATCATTCTCGAGCGGTTTTCCTTTTTCATTATAATGCTTGTCAATGGTTAAGTTACCACCAGTGTCATGCGCAGAGTCGAACGTGGTCAGACTGCGTGTTGGGATACCAAGACAACGTAGAACTGGAAAATACACACATTCCAGAAAATTTTTGGACAAAATTTGCGGTATATATTAAATATAAGCATTTTTTTGTAAAATGCATAAAAATGCCAAAGTAAAATAGTTTCAATGGCAAATTTATACTAAGTGGAGGTTTTACAACAAATTTTTTTGGAACCGAAAAAATTAATTACAGGGTAATTATGTTCCATAACAGACCAAATAGGCAAAGTCTGTAAATACATATACTATACAGTTTACATGAACATTATATTACAATCAGTACATAAAGTATATATAGAAATGCTTAAGGTCAATTATAATAATAACAGACAATAATATCATTTATTTCATATTTGTCTCTTCAATTAGAGTAGCGAAGATTTAGAGATTATTTAAACGAGAAGACATATATTGACAAAACAACAGTTGTTAAAACACAGTTACAGTTAAAAACATATTTACATTCAATTGGAAGAAAATAAGCGTGGTCGCTACCCCTAGCAGACCAAGTGCCATTTATGTTTAATTATTATCAAGTAAACTTTTAATAGAAAAAAAGAGTGTGTAAAAACACGACCCGTAGAATGGGGAAAACTGCATTAAAATGACTTAGCCCAAATTACCTGATGTAAGAACGCCAGAAAACACCCAGCATTGTCCATAGTTCACAGGCTTCCCAGTTTTAACAAACTGTTTTAATATGGCAGTACTACCATGCCAAAAAGATGGGCTTCTACCGTCTGAATAATCACCTGACCAGTTTCCAACCAGAACACCATTATCATCCTATAACAAAAATGAATTGAAATTAACTCATTTAACTGTATGTGTAGAAGCATTTAACCAATTACAGTAGGTATAGGCTGTATGGGATAGGTATCTTACATCATCATATGCAATATGCATGTAAGGCTTTGGTGCTACGAAAACCAACAAACGAAAATAAAGTCCAACCAATAGTTGTATTAAAGATATATATTTCGCTTAAATGGCATCGTCAGTCTTTTACTCAAATGGAACAAGAGTCGTTCAACTCTGAGGAGGTATTTCATATGCATGTACGTATCTTTGTGGGTGATTGTTTTTTATGTATGGCTGATAACTTGTATTCAGATAACCCATTAGTTACAACTGGGTTTAAGCAATTGTCGGTAAATGTCTTGCTCATAGACACATACGCTAACAATGGTAGCATGGTCAAGTCTTGAACCTGTAAGGGTAAGGGCAATGGGCAGCCAGGGGGTTGAGGAGTTGCGACCTCTCTATTTTTATAAAAAAAAAAAAAAATATAATAAAAAAAAATCGTTTTTTTAAAAACCTTTTTTTATCTGGCTGCACCACTTGATTAGCCCTATAGCTAGACATGCCAGAAACCTGTAACTTAGGCCAGAGTTTGAATATTTTCCTTAAAATCAAGGCCTAGGAGTTACTTACATTGCTGTTCACAAGCGCTGACATGTGTCTGGCCACCATAACAGGCTCCTTGTGGTCTTTGTATCTTAATGAACCCATGAGCAGAAGCTTCATTGCTGCCTTCATACAGTGAGCTTCAAACTGAATAAAATATACACAATTCTCTATGTACAGCTTACACATACATATGCCATGAAAATCTTAAATGCAATTTATATATTATTACATTTATATATAATATATGGTACTGTGGGGAAAATGAAACACCTTTAGCACACAGTATCTGAATATCCAGATTGTGTTTTAAACAATTAACAATAGTCTATGGGAGTTGTAAGTTTTATAATTCTTTGAATGTTTTTTGTTTACTACAAAATGGGACGAGTAAATAGAATTAAAAGGAGTCTCATCCCACCCTACTATGTGTTTTACCTTGATTAGTAGGGTGGGGAAAGATGGGACGCATATTCATTCTATTTCTCGTCCCATTTGGTAGTAAACAAAGAACATTCAAAGAATTATAAAACTGTATCCTCAGGACTCCCATACACCGTTGTTAATTGTTTAAAACACAATCAAGATATTTGGATATTATGTGCTAAAGGTGTCCCATCTTAACCCACAGTGACAGTACTATACATACCAATATAAACAAAAAGTTTGCAGCTCTTTTAAAACTGATATCAAATAAATTAAAGTAACAATAATAAGGGAATTAGCAAAAAAACAAAAACTCGACACAGAGTATTAAAATAAAAGTTCAAAAACAACTTTTATTTTGCTCTCAAACTTTGGTAAAAAATTGGCCCGAAAACCCAGTTTATTTGACCATACCTTGACATAGATATTGGAGTATCAAAACAACTTTTTATTTTGTACTTTTTGTGGTAGTAAATTGAAATACCTGTCCAAAAACCCATTCCATTTTACCATGCCTTCTGCTGGTACCATAGAACTGTAATCCTTCTTCATTAAGAACATATTCGTCTCTCCATGCCTCGTTTTCCATATACACAGGGTCAACTGAATACAACCAATCAACCATGGTTAAAAAATAGATATATACATGAACATTTTATGCATAAATGAATGAATGTAACTTGCTTTATCCTCGCGTGGCTGGAAAATGACAGTCGTTATAACACAGGTGATCTGTTTCATACACCTCATTCCAGCTTACGAGTTACCATGTATGTTACTTTATGGGTGATTAGGGGGTTAAGTGTCTTTCCCAAGGATACATACACACACAATGGTAGTAGCGATGAGCCTTGAACCTATTAGCTCTGGGTTAGAGGCAGGCGCGCTAACCACTTTGCCACAGTGCCGGACAGTTCATAAAACTTCTTATGTTTCTTTGGGTAAAGTAACCCATTAAAAATGTTTTAAAATATTTTGAAAATTTGTGTTTTGAAAAACAAACTTGCTATAAATGGAAATATTTACAGATAAATAAGCAAGATGTACACCAGTCGGTGGAAGGTTAAAAAAACAACACATAAATTTTACTCATAAGTAACCATGTAAACTTTATGTACTCAATGACCGCACTGAAATCAGAAATATTATGCTGCAAAAATTACACAGGTCACAAATGTTACCAGAAAAATAACTAACATTATTAATAAAATATATATTTATATTAATGCATAAAACTGGAAATTTCTAGAGTAAGGCTTAAAAATGAAAAAAAAATGCGTTAGAGTTGCCATAGGGCAATAATATGAATAGTTTATTACTATACTCACATTTGGACCAAGGATTAAAAACAATAATAATGTCGTCCGTCACTGTCATTCGTGGCAGTTTTTTTCTCCCTTCCATTGCTCTTAAAGCTAAAAGCCATTTACCAACACCAGTATTCTCAGCAGAAGTATAAATTTCCACAGTCAGTATATCACCTAAAAAGTAATTTAATATAATTTTTTTGCTCCTTACTGTACATCACAATTTTTTTAAAAACAAGATTCCCCTTTTAAAAAGTAGGTATTTTACCTAAAAAGTAATTTTTCAGCATTTAAAAATTAAACATTTTTAATAGACTTTTGCTGTTTTAGGATGCATCAGAATTTTCTAGAAAACAATTTTTTTTTTTAACAAAGTATTTTGTAATTGTTATTTCTAACTTTTTATAAAGTCTTAAATGTACCTGCGTTTGCCAGTAATTTAAATCCAACAACATCTTCATCTGGCTTCGGATCAATAACTTTCAGAGGAATAAGAGATCCATGAGCCACCATTGGTCTACCACCTGTAAAAATATTACTATATAAAGTTGTATGGCATAGGATAGGCGGAACATTAGGGGTGCTTTGGGGGTATGTTACCCCAACTTTTAAAAGAGTGTAACGACATACAGTTTAGCACCCAAGTTTTCAGCAAAAAATAGCTTCACCCAAATAATAATAATAACCTCATTTGTCATTTACAGTAGCAAAATTTAAAATATTTTAAACGAAAAGACAAGATATAGCAAAAAAACAACAGTTGTTAAAACACACTCACAGTTAAGGACATTTTTATATTTAGTTGGAAGAAAATAATCGTGGTCGCTACACCATAGGCCTTCTGTTCAATTATCAATGTCAATATAAACAAACAGAACCCAAACTACATTTGATGACTATAAATGTAACTGTATTATACCAATGAATGTTATGTAACTTACACTTACTTTACTTTATCCTGACGTGGGGGAAAACGACAGTCAATATTACACGGGTTTAAGACCTCGTGCCAGCTTACGAGTTACCATGTATGTTACTTTGTGGGTAATTATTTATTCATTTTTTTCATTTTTTTAATGTATGGCTGAAAAGTTGTACAACCCATTAGTGACCACTGGGTTGAAGCAATTGCCGTTAAGTGCCAACAATGGTAGCAGCGTCGAGCCTCGAACCCATTACTGCCAGCAGGTTACACGCAGGCGCGCTAACCACTATGCCACGGCGCCGTACAAATGTTAACCAAAATTTTCATAAACAAGTTAGACTACTTTGTTTTTACCCATGCGTAATTCAAATTCTACTTCTTCTTCTTTCTTTAATGCCCTTGACAGCGTTATGAGCAATTTAAAAGGTTGGCCTCTGCGTACCACAAGTTCACTGCCTTCATAATCAGAAGTGTAATGCTGCACAGTGTTGTCAGACTTCAAAAGGTCCACCGATTTAACTGCCAGTGCATCTAAAAGTGTAGTTATTTTAAATTTATGTTATGTAAAAAGTTATGTAACAGTGCCAGTCATTAAACACAGGTGTTCTGTTTCATACACCTCGTGGCAGCCTATAAGTTTCGACATGTGTAATTTTGTAGACCATTTTCCCTTTTTTAATAGATAACAATTTAAAAAACAAACAATAAATCACTGTGGCATCAAGTCTCGAACCCCTAACCTCTGGTCTACAGGCCAAAACTATAACAACTAAGCAAGGATTTTATTTTAGCAAATGCAATAAAACATTTTAAATTACAATCGTTATATCTAAATGTAAGTAAATATTAATGGTAATACCTTTTGATGGTGATCTACCTCGACCAGTTCCACGCGGACGACCTCTGCGACCTCTTGCCATTTTATTACTGGTTTGAAATACTACTAAAACCCTGTCGAAATATAACAATACGAGTTACTGGTGCTAGTGAGGAATCCTCCCCCCCTTGCCTGTAGAAAAAACGAGAGACTAAAAAAGCCCCGTTATATATTACTGCTGCTATTTCTGCGGCTTCACCCTATTTAGCTTAAACAGACAAGCGCTTTACTGCGTAAACATACGCTTTGAACACTGATAGTAAAGCCGCTGACAGTTTAACCGCGGGCGCTTTTTTGCCGCTCAAAACTAAAACCGTTCGTCCGTGTCCATACAAATCCATTGTTAGCGAAAATACAAACTCGAATTTGACGAATACCGAAAGGTTTCTGGTTCCGCGCCTTTACTATTGAATGCACTGCACCCCAAATCTTTGGTTAGGGTTTACGCTTTAAGAAAGATCTGTAATCTCTATACCAAACGAATAACTACTACGCGAAAATGAAATCGTTGTACAACAGTATTCGACACAGTATCAAGCCGGCTGCCCACATCAGCAATCACGTATTGCATACAGCACGAAACTTAATTTAAAGCAAATTGTTTTTATCTATTTTTGGACGCACGCGACGTATTAACAGCACATCACCAACGTATCAACCACACGATGTAAAACACTTTTTACATTTTTGCAACATATATTTTTCTCTTGATCAGCGACAATTGAGTGCAGCAACACCTGTGAAACCTGACAAACTGGAAATCACACCAACAACACACATAAAATCTTAGTCTTCTTCTGAGTCTTCCTCTTCTGCCTCCTCAAGCCATTCAATGAATTTCTTGACCTAAAAAACATTAAATTTTCTAATAATAATAACAACGTTATTTGTCTCTTTGATTACGGTAGCAAAGATTTAAAAAAATTTCATACAAAAAACAGGATATAGCGACAAAAAATCAGTTGCTAAAACACACTTACGGTTGAATGAAAATGTATTGACATTTAATCGGAAAAAAATAACTTAAATGAGCAGGGTCGCTACAGAGCCATTTTATGTTTAATTATTATTAAGTTAGTCTTGTAGTAGAAACAAAACTTTGTGTAAAGAGGTCCTAACCCAAGTTAAATGGTTACCGGCAAAGTGGTTTGCACGCCTGTCTGTGACTCAGAGGTAATGGATTTAAGACTCGATGCTGCTACCAATATGGGCGTGTGTGTCCTTGGGCAAGACACTTAACAGCAATTGATCCAACCCAGTGGTCACGAAAGGTTCAGGGTAACTAGCCAGCACGAGGTGTATGAACAGAACACTTGCGGTTTAACGACGGTTGTTTTCCGCCACGCGAGGATAAAGCAAGTTATGTTCATTTATATATTTACATTCAGAGCACCGGTACATTCGTACATACAAACCTTTTCTCTAACATTTGCTGGAGAGAATGTGCCAGAATTATCCCTTGGATTTGAATTCCAGTGAAGAATAACTTCTTCAGATAAAACATCGTTTTCATACAAAAACATCAAAACCTGTTACATATCAGATCAGTAAATACACATGCTGTCAAACCTATGAACTTAAGGTGTAATGGTCACGCCTTTTACCCAAAACGTTATTTCTTTTTCTGTTTTTATGAATAAGCGTGTTTTAAAGCTGTTGTTTTACCGTTGCTACCCATTATTTCGCTTTTGTAAAGTTTTTCGTTCTTCGTTACGCTTTACCTTTACAAGGCAGTTCATGGTAGCTTCACTATTTAATGCAAACCCTTCTAGAGAATATATGCAATCTAACTGTGATGAACCGTTCTTGTTGTAGTTTAACAGAAGTGGTACATAATGTGTTAAAATCTGAAAAAAAAATCTGATTTAAATTTTTTTAAAGATTTAAGTTTTTAAAATAAAAACATAAGAATTAAAAAATGGTTAAAATTTAATTTTTACATCTCATTTGGAGGTGCCTGAAACACCGGTGTTATAACAACTGTCGTTGCCGCAACATGCCAGGGTAAATAAGTTACAATTCATTTATTCAGAAGACTATCTGCTCCAGTGGCATGGTATATTTATTTAGACTGTAGTTGGTAAAAAAATCAAGTTACCATTTTTAAGTTGGTGAAATACTGATTTGGGTCGTTTGCAGTTTTCTCAGTAGCAATTTCCAGCAGGGACTTGGTGACTGTTTGAACTACATCTTTCACTGACATGTTGTATGCGTACTTTGAAGAATTGATCTGGAAATAATGAATGTGAATGAAATGAATGAATATAATTGGATTTATCCTCGCATGGCGGGGCAACGACAGTCGTAATAACACGGGTGTTCTGGTTCATACACCTCGTGCTAGCTTATGAGTTACCATGTATGTTACTTTGTGGGTGATTATTTTTAGGAAATTTATTTTATTTTTTATGTATTGCTGATAATTTGGACAACTCATTAGCGACCACTGGGTTGGAGCAATTGCCATTAAGTGTCTTGCCCAAGGACACATACGCCAACAATGGTAGCAGCGACAAGTCTTAAACAAATTACTTCTGGGTTGGAGGCAGACCTGCTAACCATTTTTCTTAAGGCACCAGACAAAATTAAACTAAACTAATTGAAAAAATTGGGAAAAATCAAAATAAACTGTATTTTTACCTCCAAAACTAAATTATCGGATTGAATATTTTCTTCTATGCCGCCACACAAACTTTCTTTTACTTCCCTTTGGAAAGCTGGAAAATATAAGTTGAAAAAGGTTTCCAAATTATTAAATGTTACTGCCCATAAACTGATACTGAATGCACACCATGAAACCTGAAAAATTTAGATAAGAGATGGTGTATTTCCAGTGTTTTTGGCATTACTTTTTATATGGTTTAAATCTACAGTAAAGCATACCATGGGACTTGGGATCTAATTCAAGTTAGCTCATTACTATGTGTTTTTGTCAGTTTTTTCATACGGATTATGTCTTTTAGTAAGGCATGCCATGGGACCTGGAATTCAGAGTTTTTTGGCTTTTTATATATGAATTAGGTCCTTTAGTAAAGAATGGACCTAAAATTAAGCCCAGATTTAAAACATTACTGGTTAAGTCGTCATCCATAATTGGATCTTGTTCATCCTCATCTGCAGAGTCCATGGAAGATGTTTCGCTCTCTGATCCATCTACATCCAAAAGATGATCCTGCAGCTTCTTGTTGTGCTCTTGGAGCGATAAACCTGTGAAAAGATATACATAGTACTGTGGGGTAAGATGGGATACCTTTAGCACATAATATCTAAATATCCTGATCGTGTTTTAAACAATTAACAACGTTCTTTTAAGAGTCTGATGATACTGTTTTAAAATTCTTTGGTTGTTCTTTGTTTATTTACGAAATGGTACAGAAAAAGGTACAAAAACATGTCCCATTTTATCACCCTACTATTTATAAACATAATACATATAAAGTTAAGCTATACATATATATGTGTGTGTTTACCACACAGGGCTTGAAAATGAATTACTTTAATAGTGCTTTCAAAATGTAAGATTTAGATTTTCGACCAACACAAATGCTATGGCCTATGTCATACAGTAAACCCATCTTACCCCACATTTGAAGCACCAAAGACGCATCACTTCCTGTCTCACTTCCATTATCTTTTTCCCACACATACCCTTTCCCTTGGTCCCCAAGTTGAGCAATGTCATATGGTTTTACTTCCTAAAGAGTTAGGAATAAATTACAGTCACTGAAAATTAAAAATTAGTTTTGATTTGTAAGGTACAGTAGCTAAAAACTACCTTTAAAAGGCAGTTTTTAATTTAAAAAGTAGATACTTTGTAATACATGTAGGTATGGTACTGCTGGTGGGTGAAGTTAAAATAAGTAGATGGATATATATATAGTAGGATAGGGGAAGACGTGACACCTCTTCATTCAATTTTCTTGTCCCTTATACAAAGATTTTTAGTTTTAATGCTATTAGTTGGTACCTCTGGTTCACCATCATCAAAATCATCAGTGGTGGAAGATAGATGAACTACAGTGCCAGATTCAAGGTCAATTTTAGGCCCGACATGTACCTGGAAGTTGATGGAACATATTGAAAAAATGAATGTAACTTTATTAGTCGTTGTAACATGGGTGCTCTGTTTCATACACCTCGTGCCAGCTTATGAGTTACCACGTATGTAACTTTGTGAGTGATTGTTTTTTCCTGTATAACTGGGTAGGGGAAGATGGGACACCTTTAGCACATAACATCCAAATATCCTGTTCGTGTTTTAAACAATTAACAGCGGTCTATGGGAGTCATGAGGATACGCTTTTATAATTCTTTGAATATTCTTTGTTTACTACCAAATGGGACGAGAAATTATAATAAAAGGGTTTCCCATCTTCCCCGACCCTACTATATATACAACTTACACTATCGCATAAAACACATCCTTGGTTGACCATAACACCACTATACACTTGAACAGAGTCGCAAATGAAAGATTTAGTGATAGTGGATTGGCAACCAATTTTAACACCATTCCAAATGTAGGAACCTGAAATTACAAAGGCAATGTTTAATACTGGACCTAAAGATTTTAATTATTGGAAAATGGGTAAAAATAGTACTGTAGGGTAAGATGGATAGTTTGAGCAAATAATATTACATTTTTTCCAATTAAAAAAGGAAATGTTTAATATGAGCTAGGATTTTAAATGTTTGAAAATTAAGGAAAATAGTACTGTGGGGTAAGATGGATAGTTTTAACAAATAATTTCCATTTTTGCTAACCGTGTTTTTAACAATTACCAAAAGTCGTGAGGATATGGCTATATAGTTCTATAATTATTCGTTGTTTAATACCAAACTCAATGATAAATTAAAAAAAGATTCATCTTTAAAAATGATTTGTTTTAAGAAAAACTACCCAAACAAAATGGTATATAATAAGCCCTACTAAAAACAGTGAATTTAAATACAAAGTTATCTACATTGCAGGCCTTCGATCCAGCAGGCAAAAATTCATATCATCTTTAAAGAGTAAAAATTAGGCAAACTACATTTTTTTTAAAAAATCAATATAAACTTTATAAAAATTATTAACAATTTTTTTTAAAAAAACCCTATCAATTGTTTTTTTTAAAATAAATTTAATAAACTTTTTTAAAACAGAATCGCCTACCATCAATAACACAGTCATCTTCTATAGTGCAGCCATTTCCAATTACCGAGTTTGTAATTTTACAACGGTTTCCAATTTTTGTTCCACGCCCAATAAGTGAGCAGTCCAATACTTGGCTGTTTTTCCCAAGAGTACACGTGTTGTGGAGATATAAGTTATGCCGTAAGAGACTGTAATTCTCCAGAAAACCTGTGATTTATACACATAAGTTTTAAGTTAACCGATTGAAGTAATTAAACAAGTATAAGCGCTATACAAATTAAGGTTTAAAATGGGATGTTTTAAAACAAATTAAGTAAAAGGTTATTAAAAAGGAAGATAAGAAGAAATAAAACGTAAGAAGTTAGATAAAAACGTAAGTTTTAATAAAAAAAAAGTTTGCCATTGGAAAAGCTTTCTATATTTTTGTTATGGTTGCACCACTGTTTCAATTCCTGGGGTGAGTCGAAATGCCTCATGCCCACAGTGCAAAACATATGCACTGTTTACATATGAGGTTGCGATAAGAATAAAGAGGTTTCTCCTCCCCCCTGTTGGGGTATGTGTCTTTGAATAACACACCTAACATCGGCGGTCAGTTATAAGTTGTTTAGATTTTCAGCAATACAAAATAGCTCTTTTGTGGTAACTCGTAAGTAGACACAAGGTGTATAAAATAGAAAACTTCAAAAGGTAATTCATTTATTTCTATTCTTTGTGGGTGAGGTCCCGCAGCGTGGCACGCCATGGGTCCTAGGTCAGGATTTGCCCATTACCCAACACACAGGGTGACCGCATAGACTTCACCAGTTTTTGAAGGGTGATACTCAGTGGTGCAGCCAGGGGGGAGTTTGGGGGGTCGTGACCCCCCCTTTTAAACCAAAAAAAAACCTTTTTAAAAAAAAATTAAAAAAACATTATTTTTTTGAAAATTTTTTTGATTAAAACTACCCCCCCCCCCCCCCCCTTATTTTTTTCTGGCTGTGCCATTGGTGATACTGCATGGACCTTACTGTGTTTTTTTTAGCCTGCCGCTATTTATTCACTTACAATTAGTTTCCGATTTGCAGTTTTCAATTGGTTCATCTATGGTGATTTCAGGAACAAATGGATGAGTCCACCGTGATAATATATCATGACTCACAACATCATATGAATGGAAGTTGTAAACCCTTGAACAGTATCGGGAATTTGCAACGTGAGCGTGAATTTGGTTGCCTAGGAACTAAGGGAAAAAAGGGTTAAAAATTTGAGAATTTTACTTGGTATTATTGTATTAAAATTGGGGTTATAGGCCAATCCTGGCCTAAATCCTAGTACCCATGGCGTGACAAAGTGCGGGACCTCACTCACATAGAATATAGAGTTATTAGAGTATAATAAAATAGTTTTAAATATATGTGTCATAGTTGTGTTATGAGACTTTTAGCATGCAAAGTCAAAATTTGTTTGACTTTTTGACCCAAAAAAGGTAAATTTCTTGTGACTTTTGGCAATAGTTAAATTGAATATGAGTTTTTTTTTTCACAAAAAAAAAATTGAGTAGATTTTTTAAAAAAACAACTTCTCAGAACAGGTCCCTAAAATATAATACACTCGTAAGTGTTAAGTAACAATATATACATAATACATACATATATAGTATATAACACTTAGATTGCTAACAGGAACTAACCTCTTCATTAATTAGCACACCCTTGATAAGGTCATACTGGGTTTGATAATCAAAGTTGTCGGTAAACAACTGGGGCACTTGTGGGGAACAAACCCATATTCCTGTATCAGTAAGATCGTATCTTAATTCCACTCTGCTCTTTGGGTCTTGTAATATGTTCTAGAAACAAAATAAAAAAAACATAATGAAAAAATGTAACTTGTTTTA
Organism: Ciona robusta; assembly: GCF_009617815.1. Taxonomy (NCBI): domain Eukaryota; kingdom Metazoa; phylum Chordata; class Ascidiacea; order Phlebobranchia; family Cionidae; genus Ciona; species Ciona robusta. The sequence continues at coordinate 2,026,853 of NC_143248.1, forward strand.
TCTAAAATTAAAGAATGAATGTAACTTGCTGCATGGCCAGAAAGGACAGTCTTTATAACACAGGTGTTGATACACCTCATGGCAGCTTATGAATTACCATGTATGTTATTTTGTGGGTGAATATTTTTTTGGATTTTTTTTTGTTTTTTTTATGTGTGGCTGATAATTTGGACAACCTATTAATGACCACTGGGTTGAAGCAATAGCTATTAAGTGTCTTGCCCAAGGACACATACGCACACAATGGTAGCAGCGAAGAGCCTTGAACCCATTGCCTCTAGGTTAGAAGGCAGGCGCGCTAACCAACTGTGCTTCGGCACCAGACAAATAATACCAAAAATTGAATTTGCTTCTATAAAGTACTATAGGTAGAACATTGATTTGAGAGAGCATATTAGTATGAAAGGTTATATAGTAGGGTGGAGGAAGATGGGACACCTTTAGCATATAATATCCAAATATCCTGATCCTGTTTTTAAACAGTTAATAACTATCTATGGGAGTCATGAGGATAGGGTTTTATAATTCTTTAAATGTTTTTTGTTCACTACCAAATGGAACAGGAAAATAAAATAAAAAGGTGGCCACCAACATGAATAAACATTTTAAATGTTTTAACCATGTCCTCAAAACATTTAAACAAAAAAATATTAAAACCTTATAGAGATTCGCCTGTATGAAATACACAGCCAATTTTCACTTCACTTACCAAGGGAAAATTAACTTTAGAAGATGCTTTGTTAAAACGGTGATAATGGAGAACTCTGTTGGAGGAAAGGTCTAATGCTACGGCAATGTTGTCTTCGGGAGTACGGGAGCGATGAGCAGGTGAGGAAGATCGGAGCACCAATGTCATCAGAGGAGAATTTTTATCTTTTTCACGTCGATTTCTGTAAGGTGCATACAATTTAAAATGGAGAGTAGGCAGGGATAGTTTTTGGGGTAATTTTGTTTTTTTGGGGCTGATGGGACGATCCGGCGCCTATGTCAGTACGACATGGGTGTAACATTAAGGGTGCATGGATGATACGGCATATGTCACTCAAACTTTTAAAACAGAGGTGACATCACATGTTTTTAAAATCCAGTTTCAAGTGTAAACCAGCTTTATTCTGCTGTTGTGTGCCTATATAACCACTTTGGCAAAAGTAGACTGCATTCACCACATTAATCAATGAGCTTCCTATTTTGGCTAACTTATGAGCTTAACTTGCATTTTTACAATGTCACATGGGATTTACTAAACATTTAAAAATTGTGACACCTATGTGAATGATAATGTTAAAATAATATTAAACACATATTATGGTCTGTTTAATCCATTTTAGAAAATATATATATTATATATTGATACTCAAATATTTTATCTGTCATGACATTTTGCTGATTTGGCATACGGTTTACAGTTAGTGTCCTAAACAAATAACAACAGTATATGAGAGTTGTAGGGATACGGTTTTATAATACTTTGAATATTCTTTGTTTACTACCAAATGGGACAAGTCAAAACATCAGCATATAGACTTAAGAGTACCTTGTTTACGGTATGTGCAAATACTTACCTATGCTCTTCAAGTGCTACAGAAAGTTTTAAATTTGAAACAATGTCCCCTGGAACAATTAAAAAGTCTGTTTCGAATAAATTCTTTTGGTCTACATCTCTTAAAACGTCACCAACAGATGTGAGATCCTGGGAGCTTACTATTGTAACTTTACATGGAGAAGACCTGTTGTTGAAAATACAGTGTCCGGCGCCGTGGTATAGTGGTTAGCGCGCCTGCCTGTAACCCAGAGGTAATGGGTTCAAGGCTCGATGCTGCTACCATTGTGGGGTATGTGTCCTTGGGCAAGACCCTTGATGGCAATTGCTCCAACCCAGTGGTTACTAATGGGTTGTCTAAATTATCAGAAATACATCAAAAAAGAAAAAATCCCAAAAAAATAATTACCCACAAAGTAACATAAATGGTAACTCGTAAGCTGGCACGAGGTGTTAAACGCGTGTGATAACGACTGTCGTTTTCCGGCCACGTGAGGATAAAGTTACATTCATTCATTCATTCACTCAAAACCAATGGAATCCTTAGTCTTAGGTTACTATAAGTGTTATGAATCAATGAATGAATAAATTATACTTTTTTACCTTTGCATGGCGGTTGCAACGACAGTTGTTTTTACATGTGTGTGTTCTGTTTCATACACATAGTGCTGCTTACAAGTTACCACGTATGTAACTTATTTACCCTCACAAGGTAAGGCAGTGATAGTAGTTATAACACAGGTGCCCTGTTTCATATACATTGTGCCCAACTTAGTTTACCATATAGGTAGGCCCTATTATTAAATATTTAAAATATACATATTTCATATTCTAACTTGAATACATTTTTGGAATTTTTAAAACAGTGTGAAGTATATAGGAAACATATATATATTAGAAATGTAGATTTACGTGTTTGCCCATTTGCTCTGCAGAATGTATTGCTTAACTTGGTCCAAGCAGTGGCACGCATACACATAGATATGCTTCACACCACATATGGATAGAAACTCAAGCGTGTATGAAATGAGAGGTTGGTTGGCAACTGGAAACAAACACTAAAATACAAAAAGACTAGTGTTAATGTTGTACTTTTTAGAAGTTATTGTATATTATATATATTTATTTAGGGTTTGTTTCTAAATATTTTATCAGTGTTTTAATTAACCCCCTGGAAAAGTGTGTCAGAAATTTTTTTTTATCCGAAAACACTGTAAAATGCTCATTAATTTCAAATGAGATATACCAAAAAAACGACAACATTTTCGGACAAAAGTTTTACTGGTCAGTAACTAAAGGGTTACTTAATAGCTCAAAACTGAAATAACAAATTACCCTCGGTCTGTTTTCAGTAACTGGGTAAAATCGTTTATTGAAGCTGTCTGCAAGAACCACCGCCTCGAGAATGTTTTCTTGCTTAATTCCGACTTCTTTTTTACGTTTACCGGACATACTTTAAATATAGCAGGTCGATTTACTACCAATATTTGAAAATTACGAGGTTTTTGGACCGATATTTCAAAAAATTGCATAAGAGAAAATTTTAAGGGTCCTACTAAAACACGCCCGGCGGGGCCCGGTGGGGCCCGGTGGAAAAAAATATACTAAAACACGCCCGGTGCGGGGCCCGGTGGGGCCCGGTGGGACCCGGTGAGGACCCGGTGTTACGAGTCATACTAAAACACGCCCGGTGGGGGGCCCGGTGAGTATTTCTTGAAAGGGGAGCTTTCCCTATGCAAGAGCCACCAAAATGCGTGTGTGAAACAGAACTTGTGAAAAAATTGGAAGATATTGTCTGTCTTCAAAGCATAAAGATGGCAATTTTCGGTGATAGAAATTACATTCTTGCTCCGCACGTCATCGCTGAAACAAAATGTGCATAGGAAATAGAACATGATGATGAAAATGGACACGTAATTCGCAAGTCCTTTAATTATCGCTCTGCTAAAACGAAAACAAACGTGGGATCGCGCTACTGAGGGCTTGTCCGAATACGTAAAAGCCTAACACGCTAACTAAAAGACACATCATGTCTAATATTTACATTTTTCGTTTTAAAAGTTACATTGTTCGTCTTTTAAAGTTTTTAATAATAAAACTTCGATCAAGTATAAGTGTATGTATAGTACTGTGGCCTAAGGTAGGACACTTATAGCACATATAGTAGAGTGGGGTAAGATGGGACACCTTTTCATTCTGTTTCTAGTCCCATTTGGTAGTAAACAAAGAACATTCAAAGAATTATAAAACCGTATCCCCACGACTCCCATAATACGTTGTTAATTGTTTAAAACACGAACAGAAAATTTGGATCTTATGTGCTAAAGGTGTCCCGTCTCCCCCCGTCCTACTATAATATTTAAATATCCTGATCGTGTTTTAAACAATTAACAACAGTCTATGGAAGTCGTGAGGACATAGTTTTATAATTCTTTGAATGTTCTTTGCTTACTACCAAATGGGACGAAAAATAGAATAAAAAGGTGTCCCATCTTACCCCACCCCCTATTAACAAAATTCAACGAATAAACTTTTGCTAATAATACAGTTCATTATGTAAGTGTACAACGAAACAAACTTCGTACATCCATAATCAAAGTTAATTTTCAAAAAACTCAACTCGGGGGTCTCATTAGGCTAAAAATCTGAATACACGCATCACATTTTGGTGGATCTTGAATAGGGAAAGCTCCCTTTTCAAGAAATACTCACCGGGCCCCCCACCGGGCGTGTTTTAGTATGACTCGTAACACCGGGTCCTCACCGGGTCCCACCGGGCCCCACCGGGCCCCGCACCGGGCGTGTTTTAGTATATTTTTTTCCACCGGGCCCCACCGGGCCCCGCCGGGCGTGTTTTAGTAGGACCGAATTTTAACATGCAATTGTGGTTTGTAGGGTATTACCCGTACAAGAAACCACCTATTTTAATAGAAATCTTAGGCCCGACTTTTTCTAGTTTAAAAAGCCGTTATTGAAGTGCATTTAGGGCCTTAAACGGCTTTAATTTTATTCTGTTACAGCTAGTTTAATTTAAACTTAAAAAAACAATCTTTAATTACCGCATTCATGATTTATCCACGGTTGTAATGAATGTAACGCCTTATTATTAAGACTTCAACTGACGCCTGTTGCTGGTCACGTGTACACTGTACAGTTCTTGCGTGTGTACAAAGTAGTATTCTGGTTCAACTTTAACCAATAGTAGTGTATTCTCAGAATTGCAGAGTTCTGTCTCCAATACTTACTGCAATTCAAGTTAACTAAATTTTGCAAATGTAAAATGAGCTCCGCTGGGGAATGGTGTCTTATCGAAAGCGACCCCGGAGTTTTTTCTGCCCTTATAAAAGACTTTGGCGTACTGGGAATACAAGTTGAAGAAATATGCAGTTTGGACTCTGACAGCTTTAAAGATTTAAAGCCAGTTCATGGCTTAATTTTCCTATTCAAATACGATCAAGATATGAAAACTGAGGGCACAATACTAGACCAGACAACACAGAGTGATATTTTCTTTGCCAAACAAGTAATAAGCAACGCATGTGCTACTCAGGCCATCATAAATATACTTCTAAATACAAAACATAAAGATGTAGTGCTGGGCAGCACCCTTGAAGACTTCAGGAACTTCACACAGTGTTTTGATGCATCTATGCGGGGACTGGCTCTCAGCAATTCCAAAGTCATTCAGCAAGTTCACAACAGTTTTTCAAGGCAGCAAGTGTTTGAGTATGATGAAAAAGCTACGAAAAGTGAAGACAGCTATCATTTTGTGGGATATGTGCAAGTAAATGGCCGTGTTCTTGAACTAGATGGCTTGAAAAGTGGGCCAGTTGATCATGGTCCTGTAGAAGGGGATGACTGGATTGAAACAGTCAGGTAAATGCAATTTTCACTTCAGTAATCTTGTATCCTTATCGGTTTGCATTGTTAATTTGTCTATAATAGCCGTCGTTTTGTCGCTAATTTCCTTCTGTTTTGTTATATTAGTTAAACTGATTTCATGCATGTCATGAAATCAATTATTTAAAGAATCTAGGTACACATAGTAACATGTTAATTGATAAAATCGCTCCAATTAAAGTATAGCCCAATGAGAACCCTGGTTTTCACAAAGATAGGCACCCACGTGTATAACTATTTTTAATAATTTATGCCTTGAAAAATATTTACAGGCCAATTATTCAACGAAGAATCCAGCGGTACACTAGTGATGAAATACACTTTAACTTAATGGCAGTTGTGGGGGACAAAAAGATGATGCTGGAAAAAAAGATTGAAAAATTAACTACTCTAATTGACGGGTACAATGACGCAATGGAAGAAGAAGGTATTTGGTTGTTAGTTATTTTGTTTATGGAAATACTACCAACATGTCACTTAATTCAGACAAATATCCAAATAGGAACTTTGTATACTTAAAATGTGTAAAACTAAAGACAGTGGACAGAATTGAATTTAGTTTTAGTTGAAATTTTAATATAATAATTGAAAAATATTAAGCTAATTATGGGACATAGTTGGGCAAAAGTCAATGTAAAAAAAACAGTTTGTTTTTTCGGCGTCATAAAACACAGGCCAGAGGATATAGGTTCGTGGCACGGCACTGCAACTTTATGGGTAGTTTGTCCTCGGGAAAAACACCTACCGACAAATGATGCAACCCAGAGATCACTTACTGGTTATCTTAACTGTCAACCATACAAAAAAAAATCCTAAACTCCAAGTCTCTAATTTTCCTCAAACTTTTATGTGGCAACTTGTAAGTGAATATGGACCAAACTCTAATTTTCCACACAGTTATGTGGCAACTCGTAAGTGAATATGAGCATGGGAAACAGAACAACCATGTTATAACTGCCCTGCCATTTGAGAATAAGTTAGTTACATTTGTTTTGTTTTTTTCAGAACAAAGAGTTCCCCTGGCAATTCTAATGGAAAGTTTAGAACAATGCAAATGCTTGCTGAATGATGAGACTCAAAAGCGACAAAGAAACCAAGTTGAAAACATCAGAAGAAAACATAACTATCTCCCATTTATAATTGAAATGATTCGTATTTTGGCAGCAGAGGAAAAGCTATTGCCATTGATAGAACATGCAAAAGAAAAAGTCAAGCCACAAAAATTAGCTCAAAATTTGTAAATGTGTTATTTGTCATTTAAAAATGGTTACGAAAATATAAGATTATCAAAAGAAATATATGTGTGTTTAAAGGGTCATACCAACGAAAAAAATTAAAATTGTTTATGGATAGAGATGCTCAAATGTGATATAAAGGTACCAACAAGTTTCAAAAACCAAACGGCTTTTAAAAACAGCTTAAAAAACATCCGATTGAAAAGTTCAGCCACTTTTCTGATACCAATTCACAATAAATGCATATAATAAAATATATTAAAGTCTCTTATTCAAGAGGCCAGCGACCAGCATATTCATAATGCGGTTAACCGCAGCAGAGTTTATATTTAATGTCCGTATACGAACTTTGAAGCGAACTAACAATACAGCACCGACGCGTCTGTGCTTTATGTTAGTTGTTTCGACGGCTTCTCTCCGTAGTCCTCGTTAGTATAGTGGTGAGTATCCCCGCCTGTCACGCGGGAGACCGGGGTTCGATTCCCCGACGGGGAGCACTTTTTGATATTTTAACTTCTGTTAAATACTTATTTTCTTTCCATTTTGCTTTTGTTAATGTTACATCAACTTTTTTGCGAGCTTAATATTATTCCAATAAAACTAGAATAAATGAACGACATAAAACTATGACTTAATGAACACGTTATTGAACACGTTAGTGGTCATATAGATCCTTTTTCGTCGAACAGTTGTTCTTGGCTTTGTTGTTGTTGTTGTTGTTGCTGCTGATAGGGCGATTATTTTCCGCACTTATTCTAATTCTCAATTCTGGCCTTTTTTTTAATCTCTTGATTGAAATCAAATCGTAATACATATTTATAATTTTTAGACTGAATTTTCAGATTTAAAACCGCACGATGAGCGATTAATTAACGATTACTTTCCTCATGCACTTTACATAGCGGAAACACTGTCTGGAGTTTGGCGGGAAACGACGGCAAGCGTGTTATATCTGCACAACGATTCACGACTGAATCAAACTATTAGCATTTAAGTGGGGACGCATTAAATGCACTACTCTTATACCGTATTATCATTAATCGTAATTGAAACATTATTTTTAATTCAACATCATATGAGTAATATTAACTTCTAACATTACCTAATTACTGCGTGATTACGGTTTGTCAAAATTCATGAAAACAATCGTTTTTAAGCGACCACAACGTTAACTAGTGTAAGTTTACAATAAACACATGGTACAGGAGTTGTACAAAGCGTATTTACACATATTCTTTACCAATCACTCAATCCTCATACGTCATAAGTTTCATTGGTTATAATACATGTATAAATACATTCTGCCTACTGCTCTACAGTCACCAATGGCGACTAGAACCCGTTTTGTTGGTTACTTCAGATTTGTTTTTGATCGAGCCCAGTCGACAGTGTAGAAAAAGGGTTAACTAATATAGCAGGGTGGGGGTAGATGGGACACCTTTTCATTTTGTTTTCTCTTTTCATTTGGTAGTAAACAAAGAACATTTAATGAATTATAAAACCGTATCTTCACGACTTCCACAGACCGTTTTTAATTGTTTAAAACACGATCAGGCTATTTGGATATTATGTGTTAAAGGTGTCCCATCTTCCCCGACTCTACTATCTTATGCTAATTAGTTTAAAACGTGTTCATTCATTAGATCTGTGATCTCTTGTATTCTCTGATCCCGGTGGCATTGTTACGTCAGAGTTTCCACTCATTGGTTTTAAAGGGCCTAAACACACCCCACGTCACTTTTATTTTTTATGGTAAATTCATAAAGCGACCGTTTTATTGATTCCAAAAATACTTTGCTTATTAAAATTGGTCCAGTATAGGCGAAGATATTCGTCCTCAAACAGTGATCTCTAGCGCTATCTTTTTTTTACTACGAGCTCCGTGATTGTGACGTAGCAACGTACTAGTCACGTGACTGATTCATTCGTAAAAGCGAAACCTGCGTTTTTTTTGTGCTTTTTTGCGTTTTTTTTGTTCTCTCGTTTTTCGCTGAAAACACTGCCTCTCGCCTTTCTGAATGAGAGCGGCCACGCTTCAACAATTTTGTTACGTGTTTGTCCCGTGGGTAGTACACTTCTCAATTTTTTTCGCCACGCAACTTTCAAATCAGTTTCTTGAATTTCACGGTGTTTGAGCTGGAATATCTTTGGTTATACAGAACCGATTAAAACAAGTAAGGTGTCGTTGGAATTAGAAAAACACACTCTATCGATTAAAGCGAAGTACATTTGGGGTGTGTTTAGGCCCTTTAATCTCTTTGATTGTACCTAGTTACCGATATTTTTGACTTTTTCGTGATGCATTGAAGCGTGACGGGGTACGAAACAAATTACCAAATTTCCCATTGTTACGTCAGAGTTTCCACTCATTGGTTTTAATCTCTATGATTGTACCTAGTTACCGATATTTTTGACTTTTTCGTGATGCATTAAAGCGTGACGGGGTACGAAAAAAATTACCAAATTTCCCATTGTTACGTCAGAGTTTCCACTCATTGGTTTTAATCTCTTTGGTGGTGAGCAGAGTCGTATAAACACCGAGTAGTCCAACTGCCGTCTATGTGTGTCCAAAATAGAGCAAAAGTGGTGACTTTGACAAAGGGTTTAAACGAACTTGTTAAGTTTTGTTTGTGTTTTCCTATTGTGTGAAGGTGTAAAACAGCTTCTATTTACCTTGCCAAGCATTTTTTAGAAAAAATGTATAAATTTAGCCGCATTAAATGACTAAAATGTCGCAAATCAACCGCTTCTAATTCTAATTTTTGACTTTTTTTGACACAGAAAACAAATAACACATGTTTTTTACATTTTTCAACCTTTAAATTTGTTTTTAGGCCCAAGTTTTTCTGTAATTTACCGAAAAACAGACATTTTCCCTATACATACTGTGTTATTTTGACATGGAGCTATACAGAGAAGACGGAAAAAATTTTCCGCTAGGAGGCGATGACAAATTCGTTTCTCTATTTTATGGGGAGCAGTTAGTTTCACGGTTTATACAAATAAGATATAAACCCCTAACACTAACCCCTAACCCCTAACACTAACCCCTAACCCCTAACACTAACCCCTAACCCCTAACCCCTAACCTCTAACCCCTAACCCCTAACCCCCAACTCCTAACCCCAAACTCGTCAAACAAAAAAAAACTTGAAAAAAAATATAAAAAAAGTATTCCACTGTGCGGGACTCGAACCCGGTAAAAATGAAACAAAGAGAGTTTACGACCGCACGCAAACCGCTACACCACAGACTCGACGACAGTCACCCCAACGAAAGAACGTATATAACCGACCTAATGTGGGAAATATGTTCTTACTAGTGTTTTATGTATTTAGAAAGGTATTTTTATTATTTAATTAATTTATTTTACACTTATTAACACTTTGTAGTGCTGTTTTGTTCGTTTTTTCGTATTTTTTAATTTAAATAATTACCGCCTCTAGCGGAAAATTTTTTCCGTCTTCTTCGTATAGTCCCATGTGTTATTTTGGAGCCAAATTGCCGTTCAATTTGTGTTTTACGTAACAATGGGTTGGACTACTCGGTATTTCTATGGCTCTGGTGGTGAGTATCCCGCGCCTGTCACGCGGAAGACCGGGGTTCGATTCCCCGACGGGGAGCACTTTTTGATATTTTAACTTTTGTTAAATACTTGTATTCTTTCCATTTTGCTTTTGTTAATGTTACACCAACTTTTTTGCGAGTTTAATATTATTCCAATAAAACTAGAATAAATGAACGACATATATAAAACTATGACTTGTATTCTCTGATCCAGGTGGCATAACCGAGATTTTATCTGAGGACAGCGATTATATTTACGGACAAAGTCAAGTTCCAAAGCTTTTACCCAACAGTACGAATTCCTGTCCCTACGAAAACAGATTGTCACTAAAGCTTATTGTATATTAGATTTTTTACGATTCTTTTGTACATGTAGGCACACAATAGCGTAAGTTTGGGTCGTAAACTTAGGCTTGGGTAATAAAACTACAAAAGGGAACCAAGCCCAAGCGTGGGCTTCATGTGAAGTAGAGACCGCAAGGTAAAAGGTAATGTAAGCTGTAGAAGAGTGTTAAACAGGATATCTAATTTCAAAACAATACGTCAGAATACGCTTCATTTTTTAACTGGTATTATAGCACCAGCAGCGTATAGCGTACCGGTAAAGGGCTATAGGTAAGTTCAGTTAGCAAACCTTATAAGTTTACAGAGTAAGTTCATTTAGCAAAAGTCTAGGTAAGTTCATTTAGCAAACTTTTCACGATGCAGCAATATAGGTGTAGTAGGGAGGAAAGAGTGGACACCTTTAGCAAATAATATCCAAATACCCGGATCGTGTTTCAAACAATTACCAATGGTTTATGGGAGTCGTGAGGATACGGTTTTATCATTCGTTGAATGTTCTTTGTTTACTACCAAATGGAATGAGAAGACAGACTGAAAAGGTGCCCCATCTTCCCCTACCCTACTATATAATATGATGGCGCTATGTTCAAATATATACAGGAACAGGGCATTAAATAACGGATAATTTGCCTGTGTATCAAAGTATAACATTGTAAAATAACATGGCCTATGAAAAAGATCTGCGTGCGATGGAGACATATAAAGAGGGAATTATACAAGCTGCAAGAAATAACAATCTAGAACCTTCTCTGATTGCAGGTAAACCAAATTGGACAGCTATAATACTGCTAGTTAGGATAGGATACTGTTAGCACCTAAATCGCATATTTCCTGATCGTGTTTTTAACAATTTACAACTTCCTTTTAGGGTTACGAGGCTATACGGTAATATAGTTCTGTAAATATGCTTTGTTTACCATTAGGCCTATAATAGAAAAAAGAATAAAAACATGTCCAAGCTTGTCCCATCTTATACCACTGGGAAAGTGTATTATTGCGTTTATCTGTACAGGTATTGCAAGCCGCGAAAGCAATGGCGGTAGAGCATTGGACAAAGACGGGCTTGGTGACCATGGAAACGGTTTCGGTATAATGCAGGTAAATATGCCGCGTAGACCTGAACGGCTGCTAGTTGTAGCGTTGCTGGAAGTATAAAGGAAACTTGTTTGACGTAGGCATATTGGGAGGGTGAGGGAAAGATGCGACACATTTTCATTCCGTTTCCTCGTCCCATTTGGTATATAGTAAACAAGGAACATTCCAAGGATTATAAAACCGTATTTTCACGAATCCCATAGACCGTTGTTAATTGTTTTAAAAACGATCAGGATTTTTGGATATTATGTGCTAAAGATGTTCAGTCTTCCCTTACCCTATACTATATGTATAGCCTATGTAGTTGGGCTCAGCTACGGGTAGATATTGTTGCTTAAAACGTATATATAATAGTATATAATACTGCGTAGGATATAGATACCGGTATATAACGTAACCGACACGAAGTCACATCAAGCCAAAGCCTCAATTTAAAACAACAAAGCCAAAACATTACTCAGTACACGCACTACAGACTATAGAAAGCAGCTGTAACAAGAACATACAGTATAGGAGTATAGGTGTAGCGACCACGCGGATTTTCTTCCAACTAAATGTAAATATGTTTTAACTTTAAGCCTGTTTTAACACAACTGTTGTTTTGTCGCTATATATCCTGTCTTTTTGTATAAAATATTTCTAAATCTTTGCTGCCGTAATCGAGTTCAAGAGACAAATAAAGTTATTAATACTCTAGTGGGGTTTTGGGAAGATGGGACACCTTTAGCACATAATATCCAAATAATCGGATCGTGTTTAAACAATTAACAATAGTCTACGGGAGTCGTGAGGATACGGTTTAATAATTCTTCGAATGTTCTTTGTTTACTAGCAAATGGGACGAGAAAATAGAATGAAAAGGTGTCCCGTCTTTCCCAATCCTACTATATTATTAATTATGGCACAGCACCGTAGCGGTACGAACACCCAGCATACGAACAAAAACAGTTGTTTTAAGACAGCGTTTCCTAAATACTGATGCCATACAATTGGCATTCAAAAGGGCTTATTCAAATAGAAAAGAGAACGGTTAGATTAAAACTAAAACGGCTAACAACAAAGTTTAAGAACTCCACGTCTACACAGCTAACACTAAAATGAACTAATGACGAACGCAAACCCAGACAAAACACAAGAAAACCAAGGAATGTAACTTGCAATTACCGTGGAGTGCTGCGTGACGCGCGCCGCCGGCATCTGCAACGACTAATTTAAATGAATTCAGAATGGCGGTGTAGTTTACACACATAATATACAGTAAGATAGGGAAGATGGGACACCTTTTAACTTTATTTTCTTGTCCCATTTAGTAGTAAACTAAGAACATTTAAGGAATAACAAAATCGTATCCTCACGACTCCCATAGACCGTTGTTAATTGTTTAAAACACGATGAGGATATTTGAATATCATGTGCTAAAGGTGTCCCATCTTCTCCATTCTACTCTATCATATTTGTTTAAATAACAACGCTCTTTTAGAGTCGCGAGCTATATAGAGTTATATAGTTCTGTTAATATTCTTTACTATATACTAAATAGGGTAAAAAAGTAAATAAAAATATACTATCTTACCCCGGCCGTCTATATTACTTTTTAAATGAATTCATTTTTTGCGTACCCTCTTTAACAGGTTGATAAGCGGCACCATACACCGATTGGCGGACCTTACTCCAACGAGCATATAAACCAGGGTGCTACTATTCTGCGAAACTCAATCAATGCAGTGGAGAAAAAGTTTCCTACCTGGTCTCCTGACTTGCAACTGCGCGGAGGGGTGGCGGCGTACAACTTTGGGGTCAGCAATGTACGAACCCCTGATGGGATCGATAGAGGAACAACAGGCAATAACTATTCAGCTGATGTTATAAAACGAGCGGAGTATTTCAAACAGAACGGTTACTAAATTGATGAAAAATCGCCCATATAAACACGTATGCCTTTACGCAGCACAAAAAAAGCGCTTAAGTCCATATATATTTAGAAGTGTTTATTTAAAATATTATTAACTCATCATGACTAAATATCATTGCTTTCGTGTTCTCTAGCTTTTAAATTGCATGTTATAGTCGTCGCATAAAATCAAATAAAACATGAGCTGTTCAACTTGACATATGTTTCATTGAAATTCACTTTATTTGTGAAGTAATAGGTCTCTAACCAACCAACTGTCCAAGAATAAGTGTAGCAGCCTATATAAAATCGGATTATAGTAGGGTGGGCACTTTCCGTTTAGTGCTTTTAACATTCAATAAAACCGAAAATGAGTTTTAATTGTTTTGAAACTCTATACTTCGGCCTTCGCAACAGCTGTTCATTTGTATACTGGTTTTAGTGTTTTCCCCACATATTATGCGGTAGTCAGACGAATAAATAAACCGCAGCAATGGTTTTGTTGCTTTGAATGCTGGCGTGTCCCACGCCTTTGAGCCAGCCGCGCCCTTTAGGTTTAACGTGTCCGGCCGCGCCCTTTAGGTTTAACGTTCGGGGGTTTTTACGTCAGTTTTTTCGAAACTAGTTTCGCATAACTTCCATTGTACTAATGTTAAAGAAAGCTTCCTTTTACATCACACGCGATGTTCTTTGCTATAAAACCCGAGACTTTGTTCATATTATTGATTTGATTTTATTTCGCACGATATGCAAATGTGTCTAGCATATAAAAGTATTCCTATTGAAAGTAAATTTTGTAAATTCCAGGCGTATATAAGAAAGTGTCTACGTTATAGCTCGACAGTGAGCACGAGGTGTTTGAAAACACAGTGTCTAGTGTATAATAAGACACCCGTGGTATAACTCACGTCAGAAATAGCTTTGGTTTGTTCAAAATATCACCTATAGAGCCGATTCTAAACCGTGTGGATAAAACTTGGTTTGTACGATTTATTGGGGGAAGACGACTGTGTCGTTGCGTATAAATGTTTCTCTATCCAGGATTGCATATAATACTGTGGGGTAAGATGGGACACCTTTTACCACATAATATCCAATATCCTGATCGTGTTTTAAACAATTACCAACGGTCTGTATGGGTGTCATGAGGATACGGTTTTATAATTCTTTGAATATTCTTTGTTTGCTACCAAATGGGACGAGAAAATAAAAAGTAAAGGCGTCCCATCTACCCCCACCCTACTATAGTTAAATACGAATCAATTCCAGCCGGGATGGAGAACCAGAGAATCTGGATACGAATCCAAGAATTTTGACAGTATTGAATTTCCGCAGCACTTAGTTATGAATATATTAAAATATTTCGGATTCGCGCTGGTTTTTCTGTTCCAATATGCTCTCCCGTTACGATGTTTAAACGGGTTGGACATTACAAGGTCGAACTCCACAATCTTTCCCGTCAGCAATAACTCTACTTCTACGGAATGTGCCCAGTTTGGCAATAACGCAACCTGCGTTAGAATTTCCGCCACCGCAATTCTTAACACCTGTAAGCAGATTTTTTTTCTGTTCTGCATTTTATCTGGCTGTCTTTAGGTTACGGGTTCGCGGCTCGGCGCTGTTAGTATTGTGCGCGTATGTGTCCTTGGGCAAGACACTTAACGGCAATTGCTCCAACCCAATGGTCACTAATTGGTTGTCTAAATTGTTAGTCATTTAGAGAATAAACTACCACGCAAAGTAACATACGTGGTAAATCGAATAAGCGGGTACGAGGTGTATGAAACAAAAAAAAACATGTTAGAACAAAAGCAATTTACATTCATTTATTTATTTTATTATTTTATTGTTTTATTCAGACACAGTCGATGGTATTGGGTACAGTTGCGCCCTTCAATCTGCTTGCTCAGTCTGGAAGGCGGACTGTGCTGGAAGTTTGAAAAACTTGTTAAAAATTGACCAGCTTAATTCGGCCATAGTTACGTAAGTAATGATGACGTCATTAAAAACAGTGGTGACGTCAGCCTCATAGAACCGAGCGAAAAATGACGTAAAAGTAATTTTCACGAAAGTGCAAATACAAAAATCCGTGATTTACTCCAAAATAACGTAACAGTGACGTTGAGTGACGTCATGACGTATTATCAAACGCAATCATTACGTTTACAGAAACTGTAACATCGGGTGTTGTGAAACTGAGAATTGCAACGACCGACCAATTGGGGGATCGAATACCACTAAAGGTTCCATGCTTTTTGTCGTTGTCTCTGCCCTAATTGGAGTAATCACAAGATTCTAATTCATAATAATGTCGTGTAATCCTATACATTTTGATGCTGTATGTATACCATCACACATTTATTAATCATTTGAAATTGTATAGTAAGGTGGGGGAAGATAGGACACGTTTTTATTCTATTTTCTCGTCTTATTTAGTAGTAAACGAAGAAAATTCAAAGAATTATAAAACTGTGTCCCCACGACTCCCATAGACTGTTATAGTTATTTAAAACACAATCAGAATATTTGGATATTTCGTCCTAAAGGTGTCCCATCTTCCCCCCACCCTACTTTATAAAGCTCGCTCTCAAGCTATTGTCTAATATTAAGTTACTAAAGTGTCGTTGTAATAGTTCATTATTAATCCAATCAAAAATATTTGTGTACTAGCCTTTTCAAAAAACGCGTTTTTAATTCGTGCATTCACGCAAATACTATATACAATGCCAATAATATGTAGGCCTACCCAAATAAATTAGCAATCACAAACAATGCGTTTTAGAACTGCTTCCGATACTTTAACAAAGTCTTCCTGTTCTAAACAGGATTTTTGCTCGGTGTCTGTGAGAACTATTGGAAAGTTGTTAAATGAATCTATTACCTTTTTTGCATGGTAACCATAGTGCACGTAAGTAGCCTACTCGCAAGAACAAAGTTACAACGCATAACGTCATCAGCGTGTTATCTGCTGTAGGAGGTTGGTTGTTATACCCTTTTTGCATGGTCACTTTTATGCGCGTAAGCACTCGCATATTTACTCGCAAAAACAAAGTTAACACGCATAACGTCATAAGCGTGTCATCTGCTGTAGGAGGTTGGTTGTTACTCGCATTATACGAGTAAAGAAAAGTATAGTGAAAGTACAGTTTCACTTTTAAGAGCCAAACTTTTTCGGGTATTATTTTTACAGTTTTTAGCTGGTAATAACCCCACAAAGCATCAAAACCTATTTTATAAACTAGATTTAACAATATTGCGCTTAAGTAAGCTAACTCAATGTTGATACGCGCATCAACAAATAACCATGCAAAATAATGCGGTTAGCGAGTTATCATATGACGAGTTAATGCGGATCATTATTCGCATTAACTTTTTACCATGCAAAAAGGGTATTACTCGCATTATGCGAGTGAAGAAAAATATGGTGGAAGGACAGTTTCACTTTTAAGAGCCTAATCTTTTTTGGGTATTATTTTTACAGTTTTAAGTTTCTAATAGCACCATAAAGTAGGGAAAATTCTGAATTCTTGAAGAATCCGCCACAAAAAAAAGGCTAATTAATTGCTAATTATGCGCGGTTTTAATTCTAAGCATTAGTTTGAAAATTAATTAATAAAATTTGTAATTTGATTTTAGTAAAAAGATATAAGACTAGAAATGCAAAAATGAGAACTCAGATAAGTGCGTAAAAAGTCCCCAAATACCAACCAGAACAACTATTTGACGAAAAAGGATCATTTGACCACTTATACGTGCTCGACAATAGGATCTATTTGACCACTTATGTGCTTAACAAGCGTCATTTTATTGAACAAACTTTATCTTCTGAACTTTACAAGCTTGACAGTTCTCTCCAAGATGTATAAGAAAATTTAATTACAAGTTAAAGGCATTGAGTCGGCATCACATGGGAGCACGTAACCACCATTATATGACATCATTAATATTAATGAAGCAAGACTATGTGTGCATGCGGTCTCTTCATCTTGGTAATTGTTACACTGCTTTGATCTGTTTGTTTTCACGTCTCTACAAATACAAGATGTTGAATTCGAGACCTGAGATGTGCACAGCAATTCGTTGATGTCGTAGTTGAAATTCTAAAAAGAAACAGATGCAATGTATTTGTTGTAATACCTCTAAGCTAACGGGTTCAAGGCTCGTCTTTGCTATCATTGTGGGCGTATGAGTTTTATGGCAAGACACTTAACGGAAAAACTGTGTGATAACGACTGTCTTTTTCCGGCCACACGAGGATAAAGCAATTTTCATTCATTCATGTGCAATAAATAAGCAAACGCAACATCAGTCAATCCAAAGATTGTAAAATTTTATAACCAAGAGTCTTGTATAATTAATAAAAGTTCCACAAATTGAGATGTAATAACCAAATCCAAAAGTAATGGTTCATAAACATGTTTGGTTACTATGGCAAGTCTGTACTAGTAAAGAATCCTTCCCTACCTTATTTGCCGACCACTAACCCCTAACCAGTAACCTCTAACCACTAACTCCCTAGCCATCAACCCCTAACCACCAACCTCCAACACTTTCCAACAGCCTATTCTGCCGTGTCCAGAGGATTTTTTACTAGTGCCGGCAAGTCATTGGGGTTAATGATAAGCAGCTGTGAACATTTCTCCGAAATATGTTGACTCAAGCTTTCCAAAAAATTAACTTACGCTGTGTGTTTGCAAAGCTCCTTTCATTTGTGATAAAGTGTCATTCCATGTACGGATGTATTCACATTTGGTACCCCCACGGCACTGCGGACATACACATCTTGGTGCCGGGTTTGTCCACGACCCACGAGGCATACAGGTAGATCTGATTGAACCCTATACCAAGTTCTAATAGTTAAATATGTAATGACTAATAAATTCCGCGAATCGACCTTGATCTAATGTCCATATAGTTGAACGATTCTTGTATAGTAAAGTACAGTAATGATCTGGTGCTACAAAAACGAAGGTAACCAACAAAAAGTCACAACCACTAATAGTAATATAGAAATATATTTCGTCTAAATGGCATCGTCAGTCTTTTTTTCAAACAGAAACAATTTAAATAAGAGACTGATGATGTAATATAGAAATATAATAGTAATATAGAAATATATTTCGTCCAAATGGCATCGTCATTCTTTTTTTCAAACAGAAACAATTTGAATAAGAGACTGATGATGCCATTTAGGCAAAATATATTTCTCTATTACTTTTAGTGGTTGGACTAGATTTTTGTTGGTTCTGTTCTCATAGCACCAGATCATTAAATATGTAATAGTTTTATTTTAACAGTAAAGTATGTATAGTACAATGACTTATTAACTAGGTGTAGCGACCACGCTTATTTTCTTTCAATTAAATGTAAATGTTTTTAACTGTATAACTTTATTTGTCATTTCAATTACGGTAGCAAAGATTTAGAAATATTTTAAATGAAAAGACAGGATATAGCGACAAAACAATAGTTGTTAAAATAAAATCCGGCGCCGTGGCGTAGTGGTTAGCACGCCTGCCTCTAACCCAGAGGTAATGGATTCAAGGCTCGTCGCTGCTACCATTGTGGGCGTATGTGTCCTTGAGCAAGACACTTAACGGCAATTGCTCCAACCCAGTGGTCACTAATGGGTTGTCCAAATTATCAGCCATACATAAAAATGAGAAAAAAAAACAAAAAAAAAATAATCATCCACAAAGTAACATACTTGGTAACTCGTAAGCTGGCGCGAGGTGCACACCCGTGTTATAACGACTGTCGTTTTCCGGCCACGCGAGGATAAAGTAAGTTACATTCATTCATTCAAAATTAATACAAACTACTTACAAGTAAAATGAAATTTGGTCCACAGTTAAATGTACATACAGAAGTAATAAAACGCGAGTGTGTGCATGTATAAGTGCCAGCTTCTTCAAATTCAAGCAATGGACATACTGTGAAAAAAAAAACAAAAGATTCAGTAAAAGTAAAAATATTCCGCTGCTTCGTTAGAGAATGTATATTTTAGGGAACTAATCTTTTGGGACAATAAATTAAAGAAGTGAGTGACATTATTAGGAATATTTTATTAACTCAATAAATTTTTAACACGTCTGCCTCTGACCCAGAGGTAATGGGTTCAAGGCTCTTCGCTGCTACTATTGTGGCGTATGTGTCCTTGGGCAAGACACTTAAAGGCAATTGCTCCAACCCAGTGGTCCCTAATGGGTTGTCTAAATTACCAGCCACACATAAAAATCTCCCAAAAATAATTACCCACAAAGTAACATACTGCTCTTAATTCTAACAACAAAAAAAATTAAAAAATGACAATGTTATACCTCGCTGGCAATAGGGAATAGTTGAATTCCATTTCCCATCTTTTCCACACAGAACACCTATGTTGCCCTTAACCGCATAATTTTCATGACATTGCACTTTACAAACAGTTCCGTTACTTGGTGGATCTTCATTTGTTGAACATGTCACATCACCAGTGCTAGATGGTGGTACAGAAGGACATACTATAACTTAAAAAAAAAATTATTCTGTAAAAATTGACATACTGTAACTTAATTTTATTTTTTATTAACAGACATACTGTAACTAAAAAGAAGTAATTATAATCTGCATTAATACGAAGAGAAATACTGTAACTAAACATAAGTAATTTTAATTTTTATTAATAGAAACATAAAGTGTAAATTAAGCCAATGCTTACAATTTTAACTCTACTAGATACCTTTTTCACAATATGCACTATCCTGAAGACATTTTCAAAACTTTTTTAAGACCTTTTTAATAAAAACTTAAAGAAAACAACCTTTAAAGAGAATACGGATACCTTTTTCACAATATGGCACTGGGCTTGACCATACAGCATCAGAAATGTCACCACCAATGACTTTACAAGTAGAAGAAGAACTTTTATCTCCAGCCAACTGAAAGCCAAAAGGACATGAATAAGAACAAATTGACATCTCGTAATTATGATTGGTGCAGGTTGTTTTTCCACCATTTGCAGGATCAGGTAAAAGAGAACACACGCCAACTGTAAAATAGGTTTACAAATTTAAAGACGAAATAAAGCAAAATATGTCATAGCCATAAAAAAAATATTTTTATAGACTTATAGTTTTTTGACTAAGGAGTCTATGTAAGAATAAAGTATTAAATTTATGTATAAGAGTAATACAGGAGCTAAGGTTTAACTCGAACGCGGCTGCAGTTTTAGCCTTAACAAATAAGCGACTGTTGTCTATAACTTAATTAATCTCCTCTTGATAAATATGTACAGTTGTATTGACGATCACGCAAATCATAAATGATAGCCAGATTCCAACAATAGCCAAAGAAGAGCCAACTCAGCCAAATTGGCAGAACGGTCAATAAAGAAAGAGAGAGAGCCAGAGAGTTGGAGTAAACAAGTAATATTTATTTTTACACCATATGTTCGATACAATATCTCATTATCAATTTTGGATTTGTGTCCAGGTATTTTAGTGTTGCGTTTGAACAGCAAATTACAAAATTCTTAATTAATTCTTAGTGTATTTTCTGTAGGGTGTAACGGTCACACCCTTTATCAAAAACGTTATTTCTTTTTCTGTTTTATAAATAGGCGTGATTTAACAACTGTTGTTTTACCGTTACTACCGGTCTTTTCGCTTTTATAAACTTTTCCGCTATTGTGATCAAAGAGACAAAATAAATTTCATTCATTTAAAAAAAGAAGTTCTTTTAGTATCTTACGTTTCACACAGCTACCAAAACTTGCATTCCAACTCCCGTTGGTCTCACACAGCGACACCAATGACCCAGCCCTTACACCATACCCTGCCTTACATGTAAGTGTGCAAGTTGTACCAGACGGATACTTCCCTTCAACAGGATTCTTTGTACATATGTGGCTCCCAGATTGGTCCCAGGCAGGGGATTGACAGTCAGCTTAACAATAAGCAATTGTGATTTTTGACTAAAATTTAATGAATAAAATACAATTATGTACTGCAAGTGGTTTTATCCAAAAAATACTTCAATACTTTGTAAAAAGGCAATCAGACTCTAAGAAGCTATTATTTAAGAATAGTTAAATAAATGAATAAATAAATGTAACTTGCGTTATCCTCGCGGGGATGGAAAATGACAGTCGTAATACTACGAGTGTACTGTTTCATAAACCTCGTGCCAGCTTACAAGTTACCACAAACGTAACTTTATAGGTCCGGCTTTATAGGTCCGACACCGTGGTTATAACGACAGTCGTTTTCCGGCCACGCGAGAATAAAATAAGTTACCTTCATTCATTCATTCCTAGGTGACTATTTTTTTCATTTTCAAGTATAATTGATTGTCTAAGGTTTGTATTCATTAACTTACCACTTCGAAACTTAAATACAAGGAAAGCAGCCAACCCAGCCACAAGCAAGAGAACAATAATGACCAGAAATGAAACTGTGAATTTTTTTCTTCTACTCCAACTTGGAGAAGTTATCTTTAAAAAATGATCAGTGCCATCTATCAAAAAAAGTAAATTAATATAGAAAAACAAATAAAACGATCATAAAACAGCAAAAATAAAATAAATTTTACTAAAGTGGCAATATATAGTAGGGTGGGGAAAGATGGGACATATTTTTATTCTATTTTCTCGTGCCATTTGGTAGTAAACAAAGAATAAATTCAAAGAATTATAAAACCGTATCCTCACGACTCTTATAGACCGTTGTAATTTTTTAAAACATGATCAGGATATTTTGATATTATGTGCTAAAGGTGTCCCATCTTTCCCCACCCTACTATATACGCAAATATTAAAAGTAAAACATTGTCCCAATAATAGATTAAATGTGATGAGCTATGCATTTCTTTAATTTAAAAAAAAAAAAAATAAACAAATAAAATAATAGCAAAAAAAGATTAATTTTTAAGACAATTTTTTACCTGTTGAATTAGTTAACAGTGGTCTGGCGTCTGCTGCATTTATGATGTCACCATCACTTCTATGTGTGCTGTCAGTTTCTATTGTGTTAGAATGGATATGGGGAAGTAACACTTGTTTTGGATTTGTTTCCTCATCGCGATTCGATGTAAAAGCTCGGGGGGTGACATTTGGGCTTAAAATGGATGAGACGAAATTTAAAACTGAATGTAACTAACTTTATCCTCACGTGGCCGGAAAACGACAGTCGTTAAACACGGTGTTCTGCTTCATACACCTCGTGCCATCTTACGAGTTACCAAGTAGGTTACTTTGTGGGTGAATATTTTTTGGCGAATATTTTTATTTTTTTGTGTGTGGCTGATAATGGTGAACCCGAATTGGAGCAATTGCCGTTAAGTGTCTTGCCTAAGGACACATACACCCACTGTGTTTAACGACTGTCGTTTCCCGGCCACAGGAGAAATAAGTGAATTACATTCAAAAAGAAAACCAAACCCTTCTTACTATATGTTAGGTTGTACATCATCACTATAGTAAGTCCCCAAAGCATTATGTGGGTAACGATGGACATTGCTCTGGCCAACACTAGATCTTATGGATTCAGACAGTTTCTGAATAAAGAAAATTTATGACTTTGAAATAGAGATTTATTTCACTAAGTTTTTGTCAATTTAACAGTATTAAGATTTGTTAGCCTTATAGTTAAATAACAATTTTTGTCTGCTAGGTGTAACGACCACGCTTACTTTCTTCCAATTAAATATAAATGTTTTTAACTGTAAGCGTGTTTTAACAACTGTTGTTTTGTCGCTATATCCTGTCTTTTCATTTAAAATATTTATAAATCTTCGGTACCGTAATCGAAGAGACAAATAAAGGTATTATATAATTATATTAACAAGGTATGGAAATCAAAACCCTCCCTACTCAAAGGAGTGTTGCTGAAGGTGGTTGCATAACTCACAATCTGAAACCAGTACACAGTAAATTTTAGGTGTAGTATTAGGTGTAGTAACTTTTGTTGCCATTTTTCATACTACTTTTTTTGCATTTTTATGTTCTTAATTACAAAGAACAAATATAATTCATACTTTTTAGCCCAAGAAAAATTGACAAAATGTTTACACAGGTAGGTACAATCAATCTTTTTACTCACAGTGCACAGAACTAATAACTTTCTAACACAATTTGAAACTTCTTGAGCATCATATTGTTTCATCGCTAACTTCTCTTTGATATCTGTAGAAAAATAGGATCTCAAATATTTGTATAGGTCTAATTGTGTCGTTATAGTCGTTATAACACGGGTTTAACACCTCGTGCCAGCTTACGAGTTACCATGTATGTTACTTTGTGAGTAATTATTTTTTGGGGATTTTTTTTTATTTTTTTATATATTGCTGTTAATTTGGACAAACCATTAGTGACCACTGGGTTGGAGCAATTGCCGTTAAGTGTCTTGCCCAAGGACACATACGCCCACAATGGTAGCAGCGACGAGCCTTGAACCCATTACCTCTGCGCTACAGACAGGCGCGCTAACCACTACGCCACGGCGCCGGTAACATAAACTGTAGCCTGTGAATGTGACTATAGGCAAGTTATTACAAAAAAACACAAAACAATTTCATTACCTGAAAAATCTGGTCTGTCATTCTTTTCATGTTTCCATGCTTGTACCATTGTTTCTAGTAGTGAAGGGGGACCAGTAATGTCTGGATCAGGTCTGTCTCCTTTTAGAACTATGTCCCTAATTATATCACTGTCTTTGAAGTTCCTCAGAGCAGCTGGAATATTCAATAAAAAAATATACAAACAATATGAAAACATTTTCAAGAATGAATGTGAATGAATGAATGAATGTAACTTGCTTTATCCCCAAGTGGCTGGAAAACGACAGTCGTTAAAGCACGTGTGTTCTGTTTCATACACCTCATGCCAGCTCACAAGTCACCAGGTATGTTACTTTATGCTATAGCTACAAATTCTATGAAGCTAAAACAGCTTTTCTGACGGTTTATTTATGATACCAATTTCACTTGTTATTATAATTTTTTTAAATTACCAAAAATTTCACTTTTTATTTTTTACCTTCATAAGGTTGCGTCTGTGCCATTAACTCCCACAAAAATATTCCGTAACTGAAAATTAAACATAAAGATATTACATAAATTAAAAACAAAGGAATTATATTTAAATTGTCAGTCCAAAAAGAATTGTCATTATATGAGCTTAATGAAGCTTAGAAACATATCCAGAATCAGACAAAAGGCGTCAATACAAAAATCTCATTTAGTACTATTATTAAAGATTCCTTCTGTTTTTGTGTGTGTATATTCTAAGTTCCGAAAGTGCATTTAAAATCACTCACTATTTTGTCATGCTTATTGCACAAGTATGTTTCACATGAAAAAACTACCCAGTTGTCAGCTAACTTTGTTAAATCATGCATTCTTGACATGCGGTTATAATTGAGTAATTTAAAAGAAAAATCTCCTGCTGTTTTTTATGCTTTACCAGGTTCAAGTTTAAAATCGAATAAAATATGTTGGAAATTTTGTTGAAATATTGTAGACACCTTGCTCAAGTGGGCGGTAGTTATATTTACTTAAAAACAACATCAATTTGTCTGTGCAGACAATTAATGTTTGTTTTGACTGCGAGGACAATTAGAACAAATACTAATTAATAATTTATTAAAGCCAACATGTAGGCCTTCAGTGTGCTTTTCCAGAGAAATATCTTTTTATTGTTCAGGTTATATATTATAACCTTTTCCAGAGATAATATATTTTTATCAATTAGCTTATATATTATAACTTTTTCCAGAGATAAAATCTTTTTATCAATTTTCTTATATTGATTACTTTTGAGAAAGCAGCAAGATTCAACATCTGTTAAGGTACATGTGGTAGCACCTTGTGTGTCGGCACAATGTGCCTGATTCAAATGTCCCTTACCTGCCTAACAAAAAGACCTCACCCATATAGATAGAAATACCAGAGTTGTTGCGCATGACAAGATGAAAAAGTAGTCTACTAATAATAATGGATTCTATTCTATATGGGCGAGGTCCCGCAGCATGGCATGCAATGGGTCCTAGGATTAAGGCCAGGATTGGCCCATTACCCCAACCTAGTAATGATAATAGATTGTAGAATTTTCTGTTACCTGTAAACATCTGCATAAGTTGAAGCAGGAGAGTCCGGGTTTTGTAAAATTTCAGGAGCAATGTGAGAGATAGTCCCACAACGATGTGAACTTTTACTTTCTAAATATAAAAATATAGAATAAATAAATAAAGCTTGTGACAGGCAATGACAGGTATTATAACACAGGGGTTCTGTTTCACACACCTCATGCCTGCTTACAAGTAACCAAACATGTTAGTGAATTTTTTTCAGTGTACAGAAAAAGTTACAGTTAATAAATGAATGAAATTTATTTCGTCTCTTTGGTCACGATAACGAAGAACAAGAGAGTTGAAAAAAGCGAAAAGACGGTTAGTAACGGTAAAACAACGGTTGTTAACACGCTTATTGATAAAAAAGAAAGGAAATAATTTTTTGGATAAAAGGGGTGACCAACACACCCTACTGATAATACAATGTAAATTAAGTAAACAACATTTAATTAAACAGATGGGAAAAAAGTGTGCATAAGCACACAACCTGTACAATTAAACAAACTCTGACAAAAAACAAACCTTTCGGCAACAGTTCTTGAGTAATACGACTTAAAGTTTTCATTTCTGACAAACCAAAATCGCATACCTGTAAATAAGTGCAAAAACAGATAAAAAAGAGTAGGCTATAACTATTCAAGCAGTTTCTTTACAAATGTATGGGAAATTTAATTTTGGTAATTGAAAAAAAAATATATATTATTAATTTATCAGTAGTTATTAATTTATGCTTAAGAAGGCACATATACTCATATAGTTCAGTCTTACTTTGACATCAAGCTGAGCATTCAACAAAACATTGTCTGCTTTCAGATCCAAATGCAGCATTGGTTTAGGAAACCCGTGAAGGTATGCCATGGCATCTGAAACCTGTTAAAAAAATATTAACTAATTAACTTCATAATATGCTTTACTGGATGCCTAGGGGGTTGTAGCCATTAAAAGAACTGTTTAAACAATATTTTTCAAAAAAAAATTCTTTTTAAGATTTTAGTGATGAAAATTTAAAATGAAATAGAATTCTGTGCGTGGAAGAATGAATGCCACTATAGTTATCCTTGCATGGCAGAGCAGCATCAAGTTAGGACTCAGGTGTCCTTTTACATACACCATGCCAACACAATGGTGTTTTAGGATGTACCTTTTAATTGTTAATTCAACTTAATTGTGTAAAACACGATCAGGATTATTGGATATTATGTGCTAAATGTGTCCCATCTTACCCCACAGAACTATTCTATTAACTGTAAAGTTAAGAGTCACAAAAAATTCTAGGAAATTAACAGGTGCCATTAGGAATTCCCTGCTTTACTACACCTGGTATGAAATCCTCATCTTAAGTGGCCAAGTGTCTTCATTATTGCAAAGAGAGTTGAAAAAATGAACTGTAGAACCAAATTCACAATACGACATTATGATGCTAAACTTCTGTTCCGAAAAGATTACGCCGTGGAGTTCTACTATGTTTGGATGTCGCAGTTTCCATAGGTTTTCTGCCTCTTTTCTCAGATTGCCTTGGTCACTGAAAAACAAATTTTACAAAAGCTTAATAATGATAATAATAACTTTTATTTGTCTCTTCGATTACGGTAGCAAAGATTTATAGATATTTTAAACAAAAAGACAGGATATAGCGACAAAACAACAGTTGTTAAAACACATTTACAGTTAAAAACATATTACAATTAATTGGAAGAAAATAAGCGTGGTCGCTACACCTAGTGAAAAGAGGCGCCATTTATTTTAATTATGTTAAACTTCTAATAGAAACAAAAGTGTGCATAAAGAAAATAAAGTATGTTTGTTATTTGGTGTGTCATTAATATTATATAGGAGGTATAGCCGCAGATATACTACAGTGGGGTAAGGTGGGACATCTTTAGCACATAATATTCCATTTTTCCCATTTGTTTTAGTCAAAATGAAACGTAACTGTTGCCAATGTGTATATACTCCATACTAGTGGTTCCCGAACTATAGCACGTGTATCAACTAGTGGTAAGCAAGGGGCTCCCAGATGGTACGTAAGTGACTTATTAAGTTCACACCGAACGATCGCAAATGGTCTTTTAGTTATTGTTGTAAGCATTCTTTTAACTGACATAAATTACGTAGAGCAAGAAATCGCATGTGTATGGTAAGGTGGGGGAAGATGGGACACCTTTTCATTCCATTTTCTCGTCCCATTTGCCAGTAAATAAAGAATATTTGAAGAACTATAAAACCATATCCTCACGACTCTCATTACCCGTTGTTAATTTTTGTTTAAAACACGATCAGGATATTTGGATATTAATTGCTAAAAGTGTCCCATCTTCCCCCATCCTAAGTAAGAGCAAGATATTGCATGTGTATAGTAAGGTGGGGGAAGATGGGATACGTTTCATTCCGTTTTCTCCTCTTATTTGCCAGTAAATAAAGAATATTTAAAGAATTATAAAACCATATTCTCACGACTCTCATTAACCGTTGTTAATTTTTGTTTAAAACACGATTAGGATATTTGGATATTATTTGCTAAAGGTGTCCCATCTTCCCCCACCCTACTAAATATTTTTTACCGAATTCTAATTCCCTTGGTGTATTGACGTGTGAGGGGTGCAATCAAAGTTTAAGCACGCACCTGTTTCTCGACATTAACGACTCCATAAAGTTTACAACGGGTGGAATCAAGCTACGGACAAACTTGAAAACAGCAAGAGTATAAGAAAGCTCCTACTGCCCTCCTCAAACAGAAAATAGGAGGGCTTTTATAGCGTAACACAAATTCATGTAAACTATTAAATCTGTGCTCAAAGCAGCATCAAACGATACAGACGCATTGGATTGTAAAACATGGCTTCTTTGTGACGAAATAGAACGTCATTTATTACGAAGTAAAAAATCCGTCAGTTTTGTAATAGTTGTGCTGTAGCACTGTAGCGAGTGTACGGTAAAACGTTTTGCTAATTTTTTTGTTTAATATTCACGAGTCTTTAGTTAGTAACATGTCAAAACGAAAGTATAGCTAGAATTATATAAAGTACAGGTTCATTGTTTTTTTTTTCATATGTGATTTCTGGAGCTTTTTACTAATTATTGTTGATGGTACGAGAACGCTGCATGGACCAAAATATGGTACGCGAGTAGATAAAGTTGGAACCACTGCTCTATACTGACGAACGTTTGTGTTTGCGTACCGTTCCGTTCCTAGTACATAGGTATTAGGTAGCCGATAATACCAGAACATGAATATGTATAAAGTTGGTTTTAACTTATCTATGGAATAATTTCCTAACTTCCGAAAATAATTTTCACCAAGACCTCTTTACGTTTAATATTCGCCGCAGTAATATTTTCCGTCGTTTTCACCAATCGATAGTTTTTCGGTCGTTTAAATAAAGTTTCGTCGTGCGCTAGAGTATGAATGAATGTAACTTACTTTATCTCTGCGTGGCCGGAAAACGACAGTCGTTATAACACGGGTTTATCACCTCGTGCCAGCTTACGAGTTACCATGTATTACTTTGTGAGTGATTATTTTTTTTGGATTTTTTGTATTTTTTATGTATGGCTGATAATTTAGACAACCCATTAGTGACCACTGGGTTGGAGCAATTGCCGTTAAGTGTCTTGCCCAAGGACACATACGCCCACAATGGTAGCAGCGTCGAGCCTTGAACCCAGTGGTCACTAATGGGTTAGAGCAGTGCTCTTCAACCGGTGTGCACGGTGCACCCTAGGGTGCACCAAAATATGCCAGGGGTGCACCAGTGCAAAAAGGTATACAAGGGTGCATCACAAACTTCAACAATTTTTAGCAATATTTTTTCATTTTAAACTTTTTTAACCAATTTAGCCACTTTCCTACATTTTTTTTATATGAATTCTATATCTTGTATCACTGGAAATTGTGAAACTTCATTAGCTTTACGTTAAAGCAATCAGGGGTGCATGAGTTTGTCGCAACAACTTTAGGGGTTCACCAACTCATAAAACGTTGAAGAGCACTGGGCTAGAGTAAAAATTGTGCGTGTGGAAAACCGCAAAGGGTTTATGCATAATGGATGGCATTCAGACTCGCTTTATAGTTCGTGTAAAATTACAAAGCATTTTCGTTCATTTTCCTTTGTGTGGTAGCGTTTGTTTGAATTAATTCACGAACGAAGTAGAAATGTTTGAATAACGGGGAAATAATCGTGTTGTTTGACTTGCAATGGAAAAATACCTCGATATGATGAGTGTTTAGTATTGTTTTGCATATAGTAATATGAATTTTTTTATTCTCTTTTCTCAACAGTTTTTTTAAACAAAGAACATTTACCGAATTATACAACCATTTAGACTCTAAAAGAGCATCAAAAATATAGGTTTTAGGTGCTAACGGTATTATTTTACCCTCCAAGAGAAGGCAAATACCTGATAAAACGACAGTCGTTAAAACACACTAAGTATAAAAGCACATGAAAAAGGCGCGAAAGTTGTATCATCAAAACGCTGTATAATCTGTATCGTTGAAACAATAAAGTAAAAACACATAAGTCTTACTTTACATCTGGTATTCCTCTGTCTAGAAGCACCTTCTCGGCCACATACAGAGGTTCGCCATTTAGATTCCATTGTCTTTTATAAACTTGACCAAAACCTCCTCCGCCGATTAAAGTAGCTTTACCGAGCTCTAATTCGTTGATAGTAGGTATGCCCACAATGTTTGCATTTCCGCAACCATTCTGGGACGGATGCGAGTGCTGGGAAGTAGAAACAGACGAGTTCATGCTTAATTTACTTATAAAACTACATGCTTCCCTGCGTATGAGTAAAATTCTAGTATCGTAGGGTGTGGCAAGATGGGACACCTTTCATTCTATTTTCTTGTCCCATTTGGTAGTAAACAAAGAACATTTAAATATTTATAAAACCGTATCCTCACGACCACCATATAGACCGTTGTTAATTGTTTAAAACACGATCAGGATATTTGAATGTTATGTGCTAAAGGTGCCCTGTCTTCCTCAACCCTATACTATATTACGAATCTTTATTCATTCGTCAATTAACACACAATAATATAAACCAGAGTCGGACTCTGATATAAACTAAAGGACTCACTTAGACAGCATAACATATTAGAAGTGGAACTGAAACACTAAACGGCAAACTACACAACTACCTGCTGCACGATCTAAACAGCACACGCGAAATAAACCTAATACAAGAAATGCGTTAACACGCGCGGCGCCGAAAGCACGGAACTAATTATTAGGCGAGTACTAAAACAAAGAAATGTGAGAACAGAACTAGGGACCAAAACAAAGAACTGCCAGAGTAACAATACAGAGAATAAATAATACGAATATGCAACCACGTTCGTATATTGTGGCCCGTGTTTTCATTTTATTTTATTGTCACATTTGGTAGGAAACAGAACATTCAAAGATATTTTAATCGCAAGAAACGACTATAAAAGGTAGTTTTTAATTGCTATCATATAACTTTTTTGATTGCTATATGAATTTATGGAATATTATATGTTTAGGGATCCCTATCCCATTTGATTGACGGGTGGCCAGCTATTCACGTAAACGCGGCCGGCGGCCGATATAATTGCATTTAGGTACTGTATCTCATCTTACCCCACTGTACTATATACAAATTTTGGAGTCTGACCGCCCACACAATGCGTTACTAATACCGACATCTCGTGCGAGAACTATGTCGACGTTGCAAGCAGCAACCCCTCGTCTAAATATACCCTTTGACTGTGTTTGTGTACTATAAGTACTGAATAGGCTGCCGCTGTATTATGTTCTGAATAGGCAGCAGCTATGTAGTTTTGGTTGATAGAACGCCAGCCTATAAACCATGGAGCCTCAAGTAACGCAGCAACGAATCGATATTATCACATGTATAGACTTATAAAAGCTATTACGACTTCTAACATACGTGGTAACTCGTAAGCTGGCACAAGATGCACGAAACAGAACGCCCGTGTTATAACGACTGTCGTTTTCTGGCCACACGAGAATAAAGCCGTTTACATTCATTCGTCCATTCATTCATAGTAACGCCTATCTATTTATTCTTCTTATGGCGTCATTATAGAAGTAAAATACTTCAAGTATTACTACATATTGATAATAAGGGTCAACTACAGTTCTACTACAGTGTTTGCTAAAGTTATCGCCACTGTCTAACTCTATACCAATATTCTTGTCATATAATCAAACTGCTACGGTTCACTTCGAAGCTCGGTACATGGAAAAGCAAACAAGCGTGGCGTATGGTGGCTTAATAAGAGATGAGAAAAAGGCACTTGACGTCACTGCGATGGCTGGCGCGCCGGTGTTTTGTGTAGAGTTTCTAATACAATTGGGACTTTCAACGTAATTTACATTACAACGGGGACGATCAGAATTCAGCTTTTTAGGTTCGCCTACGCAATAGGATTTCCCAGTCCATTTGTTCCTACTCGGGCTTTAGTTAAACGATGCTTAAATTGCGGCACAATAAATACACGACCAACGCATATCTGGTGATAATCTAATAACATTGATATTTGGATCATATATTAGGCACACCCGAGCAAATTGACCATGGTTTTATGCTTTTTCTTGACCATTAGTATAGTTGATCTCTTTTGTCATTTCTTGAATGAATGAATGTAACTTACTTTATCCTCGCGTGGCCGGAAAACGACAGTCGTTATCACACGGGTTTAACACCTCGTGCCAGCTTACGAGTTACCATGTATGTTACTTTGTGGGTGATTATTTGGACAACCCATTAGTGGAGCAATTGTCGTTAAGTTTCTTGCCCAAGGACACATACACCCACAATGGTAGCAGCGACGAGCCTTGAACCCATGATCTAATGGTTACAGGCAGGCGCGCTAACCACTCCGCCGCGGCGCCGGACAAAGCACAGTATATAGGTGTATGTCGCTTAAAAGGTTAAGCAAGTCTTATTGGTTATAACCATAAGACTGTATTATTATGTTTGTTTTCATACCATATACTAAACACAAATATATAAAATACTGTGCGGGAAGACGGGACACCTTTAGCACATAATATTTAAACATCCTGATCGTGTTTTAAACAATGAACAGCGGTCTGTGGGAGTCGTATGAATGTGGTTTTATAATTCTTTGAATGTTCTTCGTTTACTACCAAACGGGACGAGAAGATAGAATGAAAGACTGTCTTATCTTCCCCCACCCTACTATATGTTAAACATCAGATTTTTGATTTGTTCGAATTTCTTACCAAAAGGTGTAAACATTGATGCATCAAATAACTCATGTCTAAGAAATATTTTTTTCCTACCAGGAAAATGTTATAATTTGTTTAATAAAGGGTAAAATGCAAAGCGGATTCTTTGGTGTTTGCATGGCTATATCTATGAAGTACCGTGACTTGTTGATTACCTAAGAACCACTAGGATTGTTTAATCGTGTTTAAACGGCGCCGTGACAAAGTGGTAAGTGCGTCTGCCTGTAACCCAGCAGAGGTAATGGATTCAAGCAAAGTATAGTGTTCTTTGATTAAAGCCTCGTTGCTGCTACCAATGTGGGCGTGTGTCATTGGGTAAAACACTTTACGGCACTTCTAACCCAGTGGTCACTAATGGGTTGTCCAAATTATCTGCCATACATAAAAAAATTAAAATATCCCCCAAAACTAATCACCCACAAAGTAACATACTTGGTAACTCTTAAGCTGGCACGACGTGTATGAACAACCGTGTTATAACGACTGTCGTTTTCCAGCCACGCGGGGCGCGATTCCTACAAATCGGAATCATAACAAACTATAATTTGCAAATAATCAAACCATAATTTGCAAATAATTCAGTTTATTAGACAAAAAACGCTACAAAGAACACATAGCAAAAAATCTGTACAAAAAAACACATACTGTATGTCGCAAACCTATCTGACGGGCAGAACTGGTAATAGGCTTTATTCAACTAAAAATGAACGCCTCAATAAAAAAAAAATAGTAAGACTTACAAGAGTAGGAAGGATTATACAAGAAAAACACCGGAATGTTAATGCCGCGCGTTTAAGTGTAGGCCTTCGCGTCGCACAATAATTAATAGTGTTGCCAAATGCCAGAAGACTTAGTTTAACGCGTTGGGGAATAGAACTAAAGTAAACATTATCAGACAGTAGTGATGAAAACTACAGTAAAAAATGACAACATCTTAATATAACAGAGAATTGAGATCATCCAGGAGAGATAAAGATGGCAAAAGCACAACATTTATTTTTAGAAGATTAAATAATTCCTCCATCACCGTATATAGTGACATAGTTGCGGTGACAACAATACCAACAGCAACAAGAAGAAGAAGGACAGGAGCGGCAAGAACAGCTAAAGCAACAGCAGCTGCTGCGGCTGCTGCGGCAGCAATAGCTACTACTGCTGTAATTGCTGCAGTGAGAGCTGCAACTGCAATACCACCCACGATCCAAGTAAAACTAAACCAACCCGGTTGTACCACATAAACTTTTACTTTTTGTTTTACAAACATGCAATTACATAAATTAATTGCTTGTTCTTGTAATTTTTTCTGGATAACTTTTTTTTCTAATCGGTGTTTTATGTATAATACGAACATGTCATGCACTGCATCCACAAGTTTATCGCTTCCATGTTTTCCTACCTGTGTGTAAAAAGTTACCGCTGTATCTTGTATTTATTAGGATAGACCTGTGTTGGTTAAGCATAAAACCTTGGATTATTGATTAAAAATACCTTGTTCATTGTTTCAAGGTATTCAACTGAAACTTTTGCACAAAACAATTGAATAATCCGCTCTGCTTTTTCCTGTTTAATAAACAAATAGTAGAATTTTAGCTGGTATGAAAATAATATTTCCTAGACATGAATCACATATTGCATCAATGTTTACACAGTTTTGTACAGAATATGATGGCTAAGAAATTCACAAATCAAAAAATCTGATTTTCAACATATTGTGTTTGTCTAGTATTGTAAGAGAACAAACATTACAGTCTGATGGTTATCATATCAGGTTAAGACACTTTTTCCACATCGTAATTAATAGACTCGTAAATGGCAGACTTAACTGCTATCACTTTGGGCATATGTGTCCTTGGGCGAGACACTTTACGACAATTGCTCCGACCCAGTGGTCCATAATGGGTTGTCCAAATTATCGGCGATACATATAAAAAAACACCCACAAAGTAACATACATGGTAACTTGAAACAGGCACGAGGTGTATGAACACCCGTGTTATAACGACTGTCGTTATCCGGACACGCGAGAATAAAGTAAGTTACATTCATAAATATTAGTGGTAATGTTTTTACACTGGTTACTTTTATTAAATCATAAAAATAATTTTACCATACCTCATTTTCTTTGTTTACTCCTTTTATATAAACAAAAGTATCTTCAATATCTCTTTCAAGTGCATTTTTATTTTCTGAAAAACTTTTTAAAGCTTCAGTTGAAACGTTATTTCTATTTGCATCAAATGCTTTCAATGCTTGTTGTTTGTTTGTCTCGTGGATTTTGTCAAGTTTATCTTCTTCTACATATTTTTCTTTAAGGTTCTGAAACACACAAACTGTAACTTTAAAACAATGTAATGCAGTAAATAAAACTTCACATGAATTTAAAATCACTCAAAGTAAAGTATTAGATTTACTTTAAATGCATCCAGATACTTCATTACCGCCAGATTGCGTTCTGAAAACAGATGCTGTTTTTCTTTCTCCTGCAAAAGACATATACATTACCAAAAACATTAACTGGAAATTTGCATATCCTGTGCCGTGGCACAGTGGCAATGATGTTATAACAACTGTCGTTGCCTGTCGCAAATATAAAACAGGCTACATTTATTCATTTACTACACTGCAACTAAAATTATTTTTTAATACTTAACTCTGGGTTAGAACAACATAACTTTATCACACATAATGTATAAGTAAACTCAACTTAAATGGACATAAAATAAATTTGAAATATTTAGCACTACATTAGTTCGTTGCCATGGCAAAGTAGTTAGCGGGGTAATGGGTTCAAGGCTCGCCGCTGGTACCATTATGGGCGTATGTGTCCTTGGGCAAGACACTTAACGGCACTTGCTCCAACCCAAAAATATTCACCCACAAAGTAACATACATGGTAACTTGTAAGCTGGCACGAAGTGTATGAACACCCGTATTATAACGACTGTCGTTTTCCGGCCACGCGAGGATAAAGTAAGTTATATTCATTCATATAAGTCCACCTATTTACAAAGTAATAAAATATTTAATACAATTTTTTGTCGTTTTTCCTCCATAGCTTTTTGCAATATTCCATTTTCATATCCTTGAAAACATTCACTAATCCCATCTTCTAGACATTTTAGTTGTTGTTCTTTACACTTATACCCCTTCCCTATTTCGGAACCATTGAATTTTTCCAAACAACTTTCACGTGCTTGTTGATGTGCTGCCCTGAAGTATTCAACCGTTTCTTCCTTCTTACTTTCCTATAAATAAAATTTAACAGTAAAATGACGTAGGAGAAAATTTACTGCTTGTATATATTATTTAACTTTTTAGATTCACCTCTTCCATTATGTCCACATAACCCATTCGACATTCATTAGCTAAATTTGATAATTCCTGAAGAAGTGATTCCTGCAATAAATAGAATGATTAGGAATACTTAGCTCAACATTATTATATAAAGTTACCAATCGGTTTTTATTTAGCCTTTCGAATTCTCCATGTTTTAATTGAATAGCTTCATCCAGTTTGTTCTCACGCTCCTTTACCAAGTCTTGGTTACAGTCACTGGTAGAAGTTTTAAACAATTTAACTGCTTTTTCTTCAGCTTCTGCCTTTGCTGTAATAACATCTTCCAAATGTTGTCCGTCTGCAACCTAAATAACAGGTTAAAATATGCCTTATAAGATTAACAAAAATAAAATTTACACAGTTTCCCATTTTAATTTGAACTTTCACAAAACTCTGTAAACTCAAGTTTTGTTTGCCAGTTACTTAAGCTTCCTTACTTAACCATATGTAGGGTGGAGTAAGATTCTTTTGCATCAGAATTCTGTTAGTATGACTTTAGGCTCATATAGCTCAACATGGTACACATTTTCCCCAATTTTTATAGAGTTATAAAAAAAAAATTCTTTATCTGGTGATGCCTTTAGTTACTGATTGACTTTTTAGGGATAATAATAATCAGTATTGCCAGGTTATTAAGTGACAAAAAGAATGACAACCAAATCTAAAGCATCCGAGCTATTTAATTATCTTTAAATGTTCATTTAAATTAATAAATTTAAAAAACCTTTACTTCATACCTTTTCCATTTCCTCGAAATAAACATTCCCAGCAACACCAAGTTCATCCATTATTTTGTTTTGTTCCCATACCTAATAACTATAACTAATTATCGTGCATGTTAATGTTTAATCAAAAGCAATTACCTTACGTGCTTCGTTATCCTGTTTTATAATCGCATAACTACCATTCAATCTTCTCTTTAATTCTTCACATTGCTTTAAACTCTCATCTGGTTCAAACACATCATGTTCCTCGTATTGCTGCATTGCTTTCTGGAAACATTCGTCGTGGAATGTTTTCAATATCTTTGGGTCAATGTACTTTTCCCCCTATAATGAAATTGTTTCAAAGTTTTATAGGGTTCCTGCGACAATATTTGTTGACCTTAAACTGATAGTTGCCATTAACTTTTAAAGTGCTCTCTGGCGCTACTACCGTTTATCCATAGAAAGTATATATATATCACGTTTGATGTTGTAGAAAAATGTTGCAAAATCATAGAAATACCTATGTATAGGCTACCGATGGGTCTGGTGCATTGCAGCCAGAGGAAATTTAAGAAAAAATGAGGATACTGCATGTTCAGACAAAAAAACGCGTTTAAATCGAGTGTTTCCTAATGTAAAGATTTAAATGTCAATATCTTTAAATATATGTTAAATATACTTTTAACTTGGACTTTTCAAAAAGTGTGGGGCGCTATGGATATGAATATCCTATAAAATATTAAATCTTTAGTACTTTCAAAGCTTTTAGGAAAACTCCTGGCTTACCTTGGAATTCATTGTTGCAACATATTCCTTTTCAAATTCACCTATTTTCTTATAAAATTCAACAATTTCATTGACCTGAAACATGACTACTTATAGTATATTATGTTCTCTGATACTATAGTTTATGGTGTTCTCTGAAGTAGAACACCAATTTTAGTCTAAAGTTTATACATTATGAGTAAAGAAAAAAGTAACTTATACCAAGTAACCTGACGAAAATAAAAGTTATCACCATGGTAGTATCAAGCTTCTAATCTAGTTACATTATAAAGAAAAATGCATTGTAAAAATGACTTCAAATGTAGACTGCTACACCACTATAGACATGACCCTCTCAAATATGTAAGCAAAAAACTATTAAATAACCATCAAATACTTGTGCTTTTATACCTTTAATAATGTGTGAACTTTGGGTGTTTGATCATTTTTAATCATGTTATCAAGTCCCCCTGCAAGCCGCATAAGAACTTTACCAGTGCAAGCTTTACCATTAAGTTGCTTTACAACCAAACTATCTTGAGAGAACAAACACTTGGCCAAATCATCCACTCCAACAAGAAAGTCTTTATCTATATCAGTATTATTGTGAGATAAAACTATTCATAAAATGGTGATCTTAAAAATAAACAAGAATTTGCCATCAATATATAATGAATGAATCTATCTTATTTACCCTTGCATGACAAAGCAACGACATTCGTTCTAACAGTGGTGTTCTTTTTCAAACACCTCGTGCCCGTTTACAACTTACCAAGATGTAACTTTGAACAGATATGTCAATTGTTCTTTTTAAAGGTTTTACCATTCTACACACTCAACAATTCATATTGCAAGTACCTGTAAGTCTGAGTTGAAAAGTGTCACTACCCTTATGTTTTTTAACTTTATTCCCAGGATCCGGCAGCAAATGGCATTGAACATCAGGGAAACCTTCCTATCTTCTTCCGAACATCCTTGTTTTCATCTTGATCCGCTTTCATAACTTCTTCCAAATATTCCATCCCACCTTTGCTGCCCAGTCATAATCTGGCATCTGATAGTTCCGAACCAGAAACATAAGAGGCTGGAAAATTATGGAAGGGTATGGGTTCAAGGCTTGTCGCTGCTAGCATTGTGGTCACTAATGGAGTGATCCAATTGTCAGCCATACAAAAAATAGTCACAACAAAACTTACATACATGGTAACTCATAAGCGGGCACAAGGTGTATGAAACAGAACACCTGTGTTATAACGACTGTTGTTGCCCCGCCCCGCGAGGATTAATACAGGTAACATTCTTTCACTCTTTATATTCATAAACACAGCAAAGACATCCAGTAAGCTTACCGGGAAAAGTGAGGAAGATTCAGAAGCATTGCTGTCTTTGTTCCTCACAGTAGTATTAGCATGTTTTAAAAACAGCTGTAAAATACCATAAGTAAAGTTTATTGGTCATTTTGTATTTAGTATTACTATTAATGTGAATTAAGGTAACGAAGCATGAATGAAACAATGGACTCGCTTTTAACCTCTAAAATCAAAAACAAAAAATGTAAAAAATAATAACAGATATTTAAAAATTATTAAATGGGAACTGAAGTCAAATTTTATAATTGGTGCATAAATTGTGCTTTCTTGGCTAAATGTATCATTTATTTTTTCCAATAAAATGTGGAGTTTTTGAGTTATGGTCACTTATGTTTGCACCAGTGACGACATAGATGCCTCTTGATAAAGTGCGTACCTACTTTTTACAATGGAAACTGCGTATGAATAGATATGGTTGGTGATTGATATCTAAAACACATTTTCTCACCTGAATTTACACCGGGATCTGCATCCCAATAACGTTTCTTTGCTGCTCGTAGATTACCTGCTACTGATGAAAAAAAAACGACATTTTTTATTTAATGAAGCTTAGCAGGATTAACAAGACAACACGCTGCAAAAAAAGATATTAGCATAGTAGGTAGCCATCTTCAGCGTATTTTCGTGCCCTTTCATTAGAATTTGGCTCTCTTGATTTTTATTAAATTGTCTTTGCCTATTCCATATTTCAACACACTTGACTAAAATCCAATTATACTCATGAATTTTGGAAAAAAGACGGTTTTATACTACGCCGATAAAAGCGTCGGCAATGTCAGAGAACGAAAATCAGTCGCCGAATGATTCACACACAAATGTAAAATCGCCTGTTTTTTTTTCTGGCGGAAATTGGAAACAGTATTACGGCGAAAATATGAGATATGAGACGTTTTGGCAAAAATATGAGACAAAAGCATAAAAAACTACCCATGTGAGAGAATATAATTTCGTTATGCAGGCACTGGCTGTGGAAATACTAACGACGATGCCGAATTTTCCCTCAAATTGGACTAATATTATATCTACCACTATATTCCATTGTAGTTGGGTTTTATTTATATCTTATTTCTACGAGGTAATTGTATCTTAAACACAACCGTGTTATATTAAACTCGCTTTTTCTCAAATTGTAAAGTTGGGGTTAACAACACCAGAAAATCACATTAACACATGCTATACTCTCACTAATTTTACGACAAATTTACGATATAGTATTCCTGCAACAAAATATTTTATTTCTACATTCTTATTTACCCGAAAAATATGTCCCCGGTTTAATTTAGAGCGAAAGAATGCACCTAAAAGTCGCAAATAGCGTCACAATGGTTATTGACCCTGCCTCTAACTCAGGGCATAGTCACTAATGCATTTTTAGGTTCAAGGCTCGTCTTTTCCACCATTGTAGGCGTATGTATCTTTGGGCAAGACACTTAACGACAATTGCTCCAACCCAAGCAACGGCAATCGGTGAATGAAACAAAACATCCGTGTTATAACGACTGTCGTTTTCCGGCCACACGAAAATACAGCAAGTTACATTCATTCGCAAACATTTCATTTTATCTTTGCAAGACGTTTATGTTTTTGTTTTACTATACTGACAACAACTCAAATCCAATTTTATGCGCAGATTTGTCTGAGTTTTGATTGGTTACCTGTTGGTACTTGGATAAATATAACTACACAAAATGTGGATAAAACCATATATATACTGAAGTGACTTCAATATACTATGGTAATACCTTACCAAAGCTTTTCACATATTGCTGTATTGCAGACATTCTGTAAGAACTTAACTTATAACACGCCCATAACACCTTCAAGAACAGCGATTTTATGAAAATGATTCACGGAGAGGCAATATAAGCATTGCGCCAACGCAGTTGTTTATCACATTTTAAAGGGCACAGGTGTGACTAACAATAGAGAACAAAATACCCACCACAAAAAATACTTTTATTGTGACATTTCAAAAACAAACAATATTGAAACTTGACATAAAAGACATGTATTGTAAGGGACGTGATTTTAAAACAAAAGCAAGGTTAATTCTGGTCAATCGCTTCGTATTGAATTTAAATAATACAAAAGCAGCCCCATAAAACATCATATATTGAATTACAAAATCAGTACACGAATTCCCAGCTTCTTAAGTTATTGTCATTGTTACCTCCTGAAATGTAACACAAAGAATCTCTTCAAGGAATGTAACCCCTTTAATTCGTTGCGTTTGAACATCTTGATTTAAAATAACAAAACAAAAATCTTCATTTGCTACACAAGTTTAGTCTGCAAAGACCTTACACTATTTGCTGTCGCTGAAAAACACTCACACAACTATGCGGTTGGCCCTTTATATCTCTTTCGATTTTGCAAATTATTCCGGCATTCGTTACGGTATAACCTCTATGATTCAGAATTAATCACGGTATGTTAAAGATGTCTTTTTGTAAATATTGCAAAAGAACATATTTGTCATGTGTTAAATTAAGTAATAAATTCCCATCTCTTTGTAGTACTGTATTAATTAACTTGATATTTGCTACTGTATCTGAAGAGATAAAAATGATATTATGTTATGTGCAACCATAACTTGAGAATTCATCCACTA
The DNA here is from genome assembly GCF_009617815.1 of Ciona robusta. Lineage (NCBI taxonomy): Eukaryota > Metazoa > Chordata > Ascidiacea > Phlebobranchia > Cionidae > Ciona > Ciona robusta. The sequence goes on from NC_143248.1 coordinate 2,068,572, forward strand.
TTGTTATTCGGATCAAGACCTCATGGGGAAACTTTAGGTCCATGAATTATTATCTATCACACTTACCTTGCCCGAATGTCGTCTTCGTACGCTCGAAGCTGAGGAAAGCTACGGAAAAGATTGTCAATAGCGGGAACTTCGCATTGCTGCATAACTTGGTTGTTGTAGCTTGAGCATTCCATGATGATAAGAAGCAAAGTTGTCTTGAAGCTGATGATGATTTGATTGAAGCTTGAACTGAATGATGATGTCGTATCGTTTAGGTCTTTCCTTTTATAGTCAAGCGTCTGATCTCTTTAAAATTAAATCCTTGGGAATTGTTTTGAGCGAAAAGTTTTAAATTATACTTTCCTGTAATTACGCCCCACTAGTCTAATTGCGATTTCGTCATCGTTTATAATTTTAATCCGCCAAGTAGGAAACATACGAGTTTAATCGTGGCGGTTTTATTGCGGGTAATGCACTTGGCTGACTCCTTCAATTAAACTTACCAAAAGTTTAATAATAAAAGCGTCCAAAAGCGTACTTTTAGTTTCAGCGACACAACACGTTCCATAAGCAAATATACATACGTACCTCTGAATAACCTTTCATAAGTTACTGTGTTGTGTATAAAAATCCTATGGTAAATAGTAGGCTGTATATTGTAGGGTGGGGGGAGATGGGACATTATGTGCTAAAGGTGTCCCACCCTTCCCGACGCTACTATTTAACACAATATTTTAAAACGCACACACCGTCATAAAAGCAGACCATGGCCACGACAGTAAAATACGCACATGATGCTATATTAAAGTATAGTATAATTTTATTTGTATAATTAATTAGAAGTGTTAACTTGAAAAACGAGTTGTTACAATGGGAATTTTTAATCAGCTGTCAAATTATTAGAGCACATTAATACCATTGGTGCATGGTAAATTACATTCAAGCCAGATACGATTTGTAGTAATAAAAACATGTCTTGTAATTAAAACTTCCTTTCGCATGTAATTCAAAAGGATTTAATTGTAAAGAGATTAGTCAATTTCGGCTATAAAAGGGTTGATCGAGACGATAGGACATTATCATTCAATTCAAGCTTCAATCAAAGTATCATCGGCTTCAAGACAACTTTGCTTCTTATCATCATGGAATGCTCAAGCTACAACAACCAAGTTGTGCAGCAGTGCGGAGTTCCCGCTATTGACAATCTTTTCCGTAGCTATCCTCAGCTTCGAGTGTACGAAGACGACATTCGGGCAAGGTAAGTGTGATAAATTGTGTTGTATATGTGTCGGCATGCTAACTGAAGGGTTTTGTTCAAGATATGGAATGTTCGAGAAGACCAAGATGTCGATTGAAAGGGAAGAGGGTTTGGAGCGATTTACTCAGGGACACAAGGAGTTCGGGGTGATGATGACGGAGGACGGAGGAGTAAGATGCATGGAATGGATTCCAAACGCGAAAGCTGTTTATCTGAAAGGAGAATTCAGTAAGATCCGTTCATTGGCTTGTGAAGAAAAAAAATAGTTGTATGATATAAATTGTTCGACAGATAATTGGAATCTTATTCAATATCGGGAGATCGGGTTCGGTAAATGGGAACTCTTCATTCCTCCAAATCGAGACGGATCATGTGCTATTCGTCACTGCAGTGAGCTTAAGGTAAGTTTATGAAGTAATTATGACACATATGTTGAAGCTGCTGGGATTTTATCTAAACTTCTGTACAGATCGTTATCGAAACGAAAGACAACCAAAGAATCGAACGAATTTCTCCATGGGCAAAGTATGTTGTTCAACGTGAGGCCAACCAAGGATTCAAATGGAGGTTCTGGAATCCTCCTTCGTCACAACGAGTACAGGTCTGAATTTATTGCAGTGACGTGCATGATTAGCTTTCTTGTTCTAACGGTATTTGCTTCCGCAGTTCACTCATACACGACCAAACAAACCGGATCGTCTTCGTATCTACGAAGCACACATTGGAATCGCATCCGATCGCTGTGAAGTTTCCAGTTACCGTCACTTTACATCAAACATCCTCCCTCGCATCCGGGATCAGGGATACAACTCGCTTCTTCTCATGGCTGTGATCGAACATTCCTACTACCCAAGTTGGGGATACCAAGTCACCAACTACTTTGCCACCTCCAGGTAATAACAGAAACCATCTAACAAACTTAAACAAATCATAGCAGTTTATTAACGCATGTAATAATTCAGTCGATACGGAACGCCTGAAGAATTCAAAGAGCTTGTACAGACTGCTCATGGAATGGGTATCTATGTGATGGTTGACGTTATGCACGGAGAGGCATCTAAGAACGTTCTGGATGGTTTGAACATGTTTGATGGAACGGAGGCTTGCTTCTTTGAAGAAGGAGCTAGAGGTTTCAACAACGAACATGATACCAGGATTTTCGATTACAAAAAGTATGCGATAATTTTAAACGAAAATATTGTTAAGTAAAACCAATATAAATTTTACAGATGGGAAACTCTTCGATTCCTTATGTCTCAATTGCGGTTTTACGTCAACGAGTATCACGTTGATGGCTTCAGATTCAACGGAATGTCATCAATGATCTTCCATGACTCGTCCAAACATGGTATGGATTGTGCATGTGATGTTATTATTGAGCACGGTAGTGGTCATATAGATCCTTTTTCGTCGAACAGTTGCACTTGGCTTTGTTGTTGTTGTTGCTGATAGGGCGATTTTTTCCCGCAGTTATCCCAATACTCAATTCTAGCATTTTCCTTAATCTCTTTATTTAAATCAAATCGTAATATATATTTATAATTTTTAAACTAAATTTTCAGATTTAAAACCGCACAATTGGCATGTGTGCACCGAAGCGTAGACGAGTGCCTTTTTCTTATCGTTATCTTCGGTATAAACACCGCGTCTCTCGTTTCTTCGCTCTTTTAGTTTACCACTCGCAATAAATCATTATGCAGCCGCCACAATATGATAATATTAACTTCTAACATTACCTATAACACTGCGTGATTACGGTTTATTCAAATTCACAAAACAACGTCTTTATTAAGCGACGAAAAGGTTAACTATAGTGTAAGTTTACATGTCAACACATGGTACAGGAGTTGTACAAAGCGTATTTACACATATTCTGTACCAAACTTTCAATCCTTGTACGTCTTAAGTTTAATGAGTTATGATACACGAATAAATGCATTCTATTTACTGCTCCACAGTCACCAATGGCGACTGAAACCCGCTTTGTTGGTTACTTTTGATTTGTTTCTGATCGATCTCAGTCGACCATTGTAGTGATAGGGTTAATTAATACTACGCTAATGAGCGTTAACCGTGCTCATGCATTAGATCTGTGATCTCTTGTATTAATTAAAGCGAAGTTTTTAGTCTAAAATTTGATTTTTCTCAGTAATTCAACAATCTTCTATCCGAGATAATCAAGACTCCCAATACTTCGGTATGCAAATGAAAACTGACGGTTTGGCTTACATCATGTTGATGAACGATATGCTTCACAATTTCTACCCGAACGTGATCACCATTGCTGAGGTAAGCAATTTAATCTAAGCTTGTTTGAGCGAAGATTCCTAACCTTTTCAAATACAGGATGTACCAGGTATGCCAGCCCTTTGCAAACCCGTGAGCGAAGGAGGACTTGGATTCGACTACAGGCTTTCTAAAGATGCTGCAAATGTCTGGGCAAAGGTTTGTCCCTAACAGCCGCGCATTTTACTCAATAGCTTTTAGCTTCGTAACAGTTGTAGCCTATAACCAGACGGCGTGTTTATAGTTATTCAGTGATACACGAGACGAAGATTGGAATATGCATTTCATCAGACAAATAATCAGAGAAAATCGAGTCGAAGAAAAACGAATCATGTTTACAGAACATCACGAACAGGTGTGTTGAGAAATATGTGTCACAAGATGAATATTAGTGTGTTTTATTTCACATTGATTGTTTTAATCCACTTCTTGTATTTTTCAGAACGAAGTTGGTCGGATGACAATGAGTCGTAAATTGATCGGAGATTCGTCAATGTCGGAATCACAACAGTTGACTCCATGTTTAGATCGTGGGTTGAGTCTGTACAAGCTGACTCGGTTATTTACTCACGCGTTTGCTGGACAAGGATTTCTAAACTTTATAGGGAATGAGTTTGGCCATCCTGACTGGGTTGAGCTTCCTTCCCCTTCAAATAATGACAGCTACCAACTCGCTCGAAGGCAGTTTCATCTGGCTGACAACCAACAACTCAGATACAAATTTCTAAACCGATTCGACCGAGCTATGAACAAGACAGAAGAGCGATACGGATGGTTGAAATCAAACCAGGTACATTATTTTAAACGACATCTTCATTAATTTGATATCTAACAACTTTCCACATAACAGGCTGTAGTGACTCGAGCACAGGAAAGCGACAAGGTGTTCGTGTTCGAACGTGCTGGACTTATTTTCGCCTTTAACTTTCACCCAACGAAGAGTTATCCAGATTACAGAATCCCAGTTGAACGATTCGGAAGGTAGCCTACATGACTATATACGCAAATCATTTCTGCATGCATGTATTATACAAGCAATGTATTTACCAAATATTGTTGTAACCTAAAATATTATCCAGCTACAAAATCGTGTTGGATACTGATGATCGCTGCTTCGGTGGTCATAGCAGAAACCAACCCAATGTTGAATTCCACGCCAAGACTGGTCACTACGACAACTTCCCTAATTCAATGATGGTAAGATATATTTTCCAAGTGATTTTGAATCCTCGCACATTTGTTAACTTGGTTATCTGTACTATAGATCTACTTGCCTTCAAGATCAGCTTTGGTTCTTTCTCTTTCCAACCTCGCACACGGAAGCAGGTACGGCAACAGTGACAACAACGTTTGCAATTCTTACTACGGCTCAGGCCAAAATGATTCAACTCCTGGTTGCAGCCGAAATGTTCGATTTGACATCGAACGTCACAGTGGATCGTCGAGATATGACGACGCAAGCCGATCCACGAGTGGAACATACGGCAACGATTACAACAGCGGTGCATATAGTCAAGATTTTAACCGACGATCTTGCAGCGACGGATACTCCGAACAAGGTCATGGATACAACAGTCGTCAGCAATACTGGTAGAACCATTCGTGCCGAAACCTGAAGACTCTTTAGTTGTAGAATACGCGTCTTTGTGTGTAGCCTAGATGTGTGGTCTTGTTCTTGTGTAGTTAGAAGTGTTCGATGCCTTATATATGTTAATGTAAAATAAACAAAATGGGGAACTTACTGACTTATGTTAACGGTTTCGGTTTATGAAGTAAAATATTCAATACAACAGCCATTTTCACTCCTAGTAAACTACCGGAGTGCAGAACTTGACTGACTGCATAGTTTAGGAGATCCCCTGATGGAAGTAATCTATATTAAACTGAATAAAATCCTATTGTTGTCATTTTAGATTTTGCTAAACTAATTCAAAACGAAATACCCCGGCTTAAAAATATAGAACTAAAATCAGGTTGAAACTTTCTGCGGCTCCTACTACATCTTACTTACCGTACATTTTTGGTATGGTTGTGTACTGTCGTACCACAAATAAATTATACACCGACTACTGCATTTAAGCATTAGGTGCGAGTATAATGAACTTAAACGCTGGCCAAACCAGATTATCATGCAGTTAAATCACAGCTTTTCACTCTGGTACAACTGGTGGCCATTTAACGTCGACTGAATCTACGTCCAGGCATAGTATGTCGACTTCTGCTCCAACCAAGTCACGCAGGCTAGGACTGGTGCGTCCAAAATCACCATGAACAAACTCTTTAACGTACGTCCCGGCCTGCGTACACAGCCGTAGCTTAAACAGCCGAGGTTCACCGTCTGTTAACCTATCTGCAACCATGGTGTGAATACACCGTGGTCTCGAGGCGAGCGGGCGCCGATGTAGAACACGAATAGGGGTGTTTTGGTGCACGATTACTCCGTTTTTTTGGCGCAGTAATTCTAGTTTTTCTATTGTTTCCTGACCCGGCGTGTCAAGAAAACAGCATAAAGCAGAATATGACTTTGTCTTTTCTTCTTCTCCTTGTTTCAAAGTTTTGCAGTCGCTTTTTTCGACGATCTTTGATATGAAAAAAAAGCCACATCAATTGTCATGCCCGTTTACAATCTTGATTCACAAATATTAAGTGCGTCGCAATAATCAAGTCATTTTTTTAGTTAATTTCGCAGCTAAAAATAATTTAAAATCTAGCAGGTTAGGCGATATGGCTAAAAAACAACCATATTAATTCTCAGATAAAATGCAAAATTAGAACTACTGTATTATATGTCTCAAAAAAAAAACAAAAGTTACAACAAAAAGGTGAAAATTCTTGAACAAAAATTTAAACTACATCAATCTCTGCAAACAAAGAAAAAAATACATCAAAAAAATCAAAATAAGTACTCACTTGCAGATCTCTTACACGAACCAGATCCGTAGATGAATTTATCTTTGTTTGAAGATCTTTCATCTCATCTGTGCTGCAAGTTGAGATGCGGGGGTCTATCAGTTCAAGGATGAAAGGTCTTCCTCTTCCCAGCATCCTCACATCTACATCCTCTCTTCCGGAGGAGGAAAAGTTGCTCCGATCTGCTCCAAATTTTATCTCCACAGATCCAGAGATTAGCTCCTGTTTTGAGAAAATTTTAAATAGATCTAAAAATTAAAATTACAAGTAAAGTACATTGCACAAGGTGTATGAAATATAAGAGGGCGGGGAAAGATGGGACACCGTTTCATTCTATTTTGTCGTTGCATTCGGTAATTATAAAATAAAAAAAACTTCAATACAGAAAAAATGCCAAATAAAAAAAAAATATATATATATTTTATATATACATAAATATACCTGAACAGAGCTCTCAAGTTTGCGCTTACCATCCAATATCCATGGAGTTTGTGGCAATGTGCGACTGTACTTGTTGTATCTGAGGGGAAATAGTGATTAGTTGCCAAAAATACAGACATTGTTAAAGCGAGGTTTTGGAAGAAAAAATAGAGTTGAAATTGATTTTTAAGGAAATGAAAGTAGTCAAAAAGTTTGTGACAAGTTTTACTAGACCTGCCAAACAGAAACAATAAACATAAGATTAATACTCTTGTTGGCAAAATATCCTGTTTAGAAAAATTTAATTTTTAACAGGGTTACATCAACAGTATGAAATATCTGATAATTTGGACAACCCATTAGTGACCACTGGGTTGGAGCAATTGCCAATAAGTGTTTTGCCCAAGGACACATACGCCCACAATGGTAGCCTTGAACCCATCAACTGTGGGTTAGAGGCAGCCGCACTAACCAACTGTGCTACGACGCCGGCTAGAGTGTATGATAAAGCTGGTAGTATTTAATACAAACCTGCCAGCCACAAATACTGGTGTATGGAAAAGCCCAATTTGATCCAAAGTACAAGGCGTTTTGTAATTTTCGCACAAAATGTTTATCTCATCATTTGACATGTTACTTAGTGCAGAGTTTAACTGAGCAATGGTGATAGGGGGCTCTTCAGTCTTAGGTTGCTCTTCAGTCTTAGGCTGTTTTGCATAGAAATTTCTGAAAATAAAAACAGGATATTTTTACTTTCAAGGGGGTTGGAACATGATAATAAATGCGTAAATAAATAAAATAAATTAACATAACCATTCAAAAAGCAAAACTTAAGTGGTTAATTGTGATCAAATTTAAATTAACCTAAGTTTTAAAATAACATTGTTTTAATTTTATGCCTTAATACTTTGAAATGGGTTAAAATGGGATAGGCCTACCCAATGCTTAAATAAATAAAATAAATTAACATAACCATTCAAACAGCAAAAACTAGTGCAAACTGTTTTTTTGTATTCAAGTTAAAAATTAACCTGAGTTTTGAAATGTTACGTTGTTTAATTTTAGGCAAGTTCTAATAAACAACCAATAAGTTGTATAAAATAAAAAATCTACCTTCTATTTCTTCGATTATCTTTTTGTTTTGGAATTTTCTTGCGAATTTCAGGCAGAAGATTTACTTCACTCTGTTCATGCTTTACATGCAGAGATATCTCCATAGAAGCCTCGTGTACGCGTTTGCACTTCAGTCTGTCAGTTACTAGGGGTTCCAATAGAACCTAAAACCATTAATGCAACAAATTGTATTTAATTTAAAGCCCAAGACTGAATTTATTTGTTAAAATGATAGCCTACACTCAAAATGCGCAAAATGCGCAAAATGTGTAGATTTTAAACTATTTTTGAACTATTTAATTTGTATATATATATAAGTTATATAAAAAAAATATTTATATATATATATTTTATTTTATGCAAAATCCTAGGACATCTACGCTATAAATAAGTGATAATGAAATTAAATGGTAAAACCTATACAGCATAGTTTCGAAACAGGTGACCAATTAGCTTTAATATTAATCTTAATATTAAAACACTATAGCCCACATCTTAGCAGAACTCCTGGGATAGCATTCTCGGCTATCGACTGAACTATTTGCTGCCTAAGTTCGACTTTGCTGTTTTAGTGGCTGATTAAAATTTTAGTCGATAAATTTGACAGACTTACTTCTGTAATAAGTAATGCACAGAAACTTAGTCGGTCGACTATATGTGATAAAACCACCGACTAAATTTTAGTCGGCTGACTAAAAAAACAGCGCAAGTAATAGTTAAAAAAACATAGCAACCAATAGTTAAAAAAACGAGACAACCAATAAAGAATACCATCCCTGTCGTACGCAAGAAGTCTGACAGATAAGACTATACGGTAGAATCTTGAATGTCATTAAATATTTTTAAATGTACTATACTCACTTTAAAGAGTTCTTTTACTTCATAAATGTCAGTTTCTCCCGAAGCAATATTTTTAAATTCTTCAATGCTTTGCTTTGTAAATGCTATTAGCTGGATCGGCAAGAAATATAGCAGTTGATAGCAATTGAATTTATAGGAGCTTTTTTCCACTTTTTTTAACACCAAATCAGCACATTGTGTAACAAAACTGGATCTTAAGATACCGAGACACGCATGACAATCTGTGTCGTTCGTTAATTTACCATTGCATTGCTTTTCGTCGGTTTCTGTCTGACCGTTCCCATTTTTCGATATTGGTTCTGACAATTGCACGTCAAACTTTTGCTCCAGTAACGTTACTATTTCCAGGTCGTTTTTAAGCAAGATAGGTCGTTCAAATCGCAGTAACCTCGCTATACACCTAGGGCAGTACTTTAATGCTAATGCGCAAATGGTTTTACTTTCACAGACATATTCCATTGCTCTGGTTACTCGTATGTATACTGTACTTGAATTATTCCAAACACATGTGAACACTTGAACAACCAAAACCGAATGCGAAGTCACGTGGGAAATCCTGGCTTTAAATTAATTTTCTTTTTTTCTTTTTCTCCTGGCATAAAAACGACAAGTATTCCATTTATTTATTCCCCGTTTTTGTTCAAAAAAAATAGAATCTTATATTAACGGTAAAAAATAGCTGTCAAATTACAAAACAAGAAAGTATGCTTAGTTTTCTCTTGGTCATAAATGTTTAGCAACCTCTTGCGCTTGAATGTCTCCGTAATCTCCGCTGCTAGCCCCTTTTCTATTTATTAAACAAATTAATAAATTCGTTTTAAAAATGTGTTTATATAAGAAATACTTTTTTGAAGGCAGTCCGTCTCTTCGTTCGGAACTGTTTTTGCTCACTTTTTCATGCGTCTGCATTTCCTGTGCGCTGTCGTTTTCTTCATTATTTGACCCACTTTCCTCCGGAATAAAACCTGTAATTAACCCATAAATAGGTCTTGCATTAATTTAATAGGAACTGTATAAGAAAATCGGTTACGCGCTGAAAGATGTAAACGTCGGTTACCACGGTGAGATGTTTCAGAGACTCCCTATCATTTTATGTACAGGTTTTGACTTCTAATAATCAGTCAATAAAAGGTACAGCTCTAAGTCGAAATATAAAATTAGCCTACCAGCATTAAGTATGATCTCAGCGTCAGATGGTTCCTGCCTGATTCCTTGCTGTCGTTTATGATGTTTTCTTCTTCGCCGTCTTTCATCTGAAACATAAAAGTTAAAATATATTGTAGGCTATAGGGTTGGGGAGATAAGATATCTTTTCATTATATAGTAGGGTAGGGGAAGATAGGACACCTTTAGCACGTATTATCCAAATATCCTAATCGTATTTTAATTAATTTACAACGGTCTTTGAAAGTCGATGTGATTTAGTTTTATAATTCTTTGAATGTTCTCTGTTCACTACTCAATGGGACGAGAAATAGGAGTTAGGAGGTGTCCCATCTTCCCCCATCCTACTGTATACTTTCTTGTCCCATTTAGTATACAGCAAAAACGAACATTCAAGAATCATAAACCTGTATCCTCACGACTACCATAGACCGTTGTAAATTGTTTAAAACATCAGAATATTTGGATATTATGTGATAAAGCAGTCCCGTCTCCCCCCACCCTACTATATGAATAAAACAATATAAAACAACGAGTTATTTGATACAAACATACCGGCATGGGAGTGGTGCTGTCTCCGTTCGCTGGGAAAATTATCATAAGGTACTCCTTGAGGTTCTGCAGAAAGAAAGTCACCACCAGCAGGCTGCATACCTGCTTGGAAATTATTGCCAAGAAACGGCCTGAAAAAAGTTAAAGGAATTTATATAACACACCAAATGCAAGTTTGAATCAAATTTATCGCAATTTTCTTTAAAAATCGCTAACACCTACGACAATGGACAGAATATAGTTTCATTACAATTATATAGTATCACTACAGTTATACTCCTTTAGCATATAATATCCGAATATCCTGATCGTGTTTAAACAATTATGAATAGTCTATGGGAGTCGCGTGGATATAGTTTTATAATTATTTAAACGTTTTTTTTGTTTACTACTAAATGGGACGAGAAAACAGGGTTAAAAGGTGTCCCATCTTTCCCCACGCTACTATATATTTGTTTAAAAAACAATCAACCTATATAGCGTTGCATTTAATGGGTATCTTTATAGGTGAAAAAATGTATTCAGTCTTCTACTGTATCCATTAAATTGCATTAGCATTTCACCTGTACATTGCAAGAAACAACTCCGCCGCCTCCCGAGGTGGCAAAGCCATTACTGTGACGAGACCGACTTATGAGTCTCCGATCCCGTCCAGTCTGGCGGAACGAATATTGCCGTTGACTGCGCGCATTTTCGGCCCTACCTGAAAAAAGTATATGTAAAAAGAGTACTCGCGATCGATATGTAAATGTTGCATAAAAACCTTGGACGAAAAACTGCAATTCCATCCAATCACGTGATGACCAAGAAGGAATGACGTCACGGATGCTATTAGTTCAAGAAATGAAATGAATGCTGTAATAGCGGCGATAATCAACTGCAATAATGGTTTAAGTTTGGTATTTTCTTCATTTTAACATACGGGTGGGGGAAACGGGACACCTTTAGCACATATAGTATTTAAATATCCGGTTGGTGTTTTAAACAATTAACAAAGGTCCATGGTAGTCGTGACATGGCCAACTCAATATACATTAAGTAGGCCATGGTCGCGAGGACACTGCTTTATAGTTCTTTAAATGTTCGTTGTTACTACTAACTTGAACTGAAAAAAATAGAATGAAAAGGGGTCCCATCTTCCTCACCCTACATTGTTGATTTCACTATAGGCTCTCATACTGTAAAATTGTAAGCATATTTTAAATTCAAATAACTCGAAACAAGACGGAAGGCGTTTTCCACTGACAAACCTTTTGGTGTCGATTGGATGCCAGCGGTGCCTCAAACGCAATTGCAAAGGTCGAGTAGATCAATAAAACAAATGCGAAGATAGTACTGATTGTTGCCCACAGCACGAGCCAAGAAATGCTTCGTATCGTTTGAGATTTACTCGTGGCGATGCAATTTATTCCCGTAACTATGAACTAAAATAAAAGGTTTGCAGCTATGCCGTTATTTTTGCGCCGTGGCAAAGTGGTTATATAGTGCGCCGTCTGCCTCTAAGTGAGAGGTAATGGGTTCAAGGTTTGTCGCTGCTACCATTGTGGGCGTATGTGTCCTTGGGCAAGAGACTAATCGGAAATTGCTCCAATCTAGTGCTCACTAATGGGTTGTCAAAGTTATTGGCCATATTGTAAAAAAAAGAAAAAAAACTTTAAATAATCACCTACAAACTAACACATCGAAGCCCGTGAGCTAGCACGAGGTATGTGAAACAGAACATAGCAGGATATGGTAAGCTACGTTCATTCATTCAGTTATTTTGCACAATCTTTAAATCGGGTTGATATATATACGTACAGGGATTGAACACCATATAGAAACACCAGCAATGCCGAAAAACGTTGCCTGTAAATCTTCCTGTAATCGAATCCAAAGTACCGACGACCCCAAAACAACGCACGACGCCCACGATGCTATATGAAGCACCGCTAACACTGACATTTTTACTACACTAATCAGAAGACTGTTTCCAGGTTTACTGTCGTTCGATTTTTCCTGTGCCATGATGCTTCCCTGGTCCACGTACAGCACGCAGTACAGTTACCCGCGTAATATCCTATAGTATCGCTTATAAGAGCTCATAACTATTGGCCACAACTCAATTGAGAATGCGAATATTAGAAGTTGTTCGCATCCCATATCAGATTTTGTATCCTCAAATGTTTCTTTGTTTGTTGTCTATTGTGTTTCTACAACAAAAGGGGCGGGCCAAGCAAACTGACATAAAGTGGGCGTAACATATGTGAAAAAATATGTTAATGCCACCTTCGTTTCTCATTAAACTGTTCGTAAATTCTAATGGGCTGCGCCAGACGCAAAAACAATATAAAGTTCATGCTTGGTCGATAATGATGCGGTTCTATAGCCAACCTCCACCAGAAATTGAAGTTTCCGCAGATACATGTCATTGTAGATTTTATCACTTCGCCGCATTGTGGTTTGGCCTACGACGACAATCTTGTCGTTCACGATCATTTTAACTCTCTATATTCTCTTATGCGAAGAAATACCAGTATTTCTAGGCCCTAATAGAAATGTTCGGCTCTTCACCGCCATCTCCACAAGTGGTTGCCTGTGGTGTTGACGTTTTTCCCACATAACCGACTTGTTTTGTGTTTACGTATATTGTGTGTTGTACGAAGGACGAACATACATGTATTTTAGCGTAACTTGCACGTGCTTGTGTTTACCATGTACCTTTAGTGTGTTTGGTCACAATGTAGAACATTTTTTATACAAACAGTACCTTTTACCTGTTATAAGTCTATTTTTGCGTACGACAATACAAACTATAGAAAGCTAGATCTAGTTTAATGTTTAAACATTTTAATTAAAATTTTTCTAATTGCCGAAGTCTGCAGGTTAAATATAGCATGATGCGTGTACATTAGTACTATAGTCCAACGATTGGCTAATTTCAGTTTAACACATCAATAAACAAGAGAAAGAGCTTGGACATACATAATACATGATGAGCTGGTTTGGTTTTTCGGATATCGCAAAAACTGCTCTCAATGAAGCACAAAAACGAATTGACAAAGTTTTGGATATCCAGGAGGATGGTAAAGCAAAACTCAATACTGGATCAGATTCAACCGTTTTGCCGGATATTGGTACAATCATTAAAACAGGTATAGGTGATTATTATGGATAATAAATTAATTAGGCTGAAAAAGAACAGTCGTAATAACATACATGTTCTGTTCCATACACCTCATTCTAGTTTACAAGTTACCACGTATGTAACTTTGTGGGTGATTGTTTTTACTTTATGACTGATAATTTTAACTAACCATTAGTGGCCACTGGGTTGGAGCAACGTCTCTTGCTCAAGGACACATAAGACAATGTTAGCAGCGACAAGCATTGAAAAACAGGCTTGCCTACCAGCTACCACTATGCTGGGTCAATACTAGTTTTATTAATCTATTAGTCATTGTAACATTTGATTGCTTATTTTTTATTTTTTCACTTTTAGTGTGCTCTTGTGGCACTGCTTTTCACCAAAACAGTTTAATATATAAATATATGAACTGATTTTTTTACAGCCTACCTAACTAATACTCTAATTATTATAGATGTCAGTCCAGAGCAAGAGCACAACACATCACTAAGTGACATGCAGAGTTTAAAAACACCTTTAAAACCCCTGAATGTAAAGCAAGCTCGATCACTTCAACTTTCGCAAAAGAAACGCGCCAAGCCTGTTAAACTTGGTGTTTCATTGACTAAGAAATCAAGCCCAAGAGAAAAAACTAAAACACCTTCAATACAAAGGTGACTAATTGTATATATTTTGGACCACTGCATTAAAAAGGCTTGTTTTGTTACCTTAGTTTTAACCCTTTTTTTCGTAGATTTTTAATTGTTTATAAATTTTACATTAGTTTTAACCCTTTTTTCTCAGATTTTTAAGTGTTTTTAATCTTTACATTAGTTTTTACCCTTTTTTTCTCATAGATTTTTAATTTTTTAAATTGTTTCCATTACAGTGAGCAAGTTAATGCCAATTGGGAGGAAAAATTCGACGAAATTTCACTTGAAGACAATAAAGAAGATGATTTCATTCCACAAATAAATTTACCTCATGAACTATCTGAAATCTCGGCTCCTAAAGTTCAGCCAAACCAAGACAATTCTAAATTGAGTCAATCTAAAGTGTACAGCGATACAAATAACGACATTAGAACTAACAACATTCATATTGATACAGAAACGGATTCTGTAAAGGAAAAAGAGAACTTTTCAACAGGTATTACCCAGAGCAGACTGTTCTCAGTTTATTACCCCTAATTTTAGGCGTATAAATTGACACTAAATAGTTTTAAACAGCTTGGAAAAAAAAGTTTTTTAAGGTTTTTAATTACATATTAATACATAGCTATTGCAAAACAGCTGTATAGTTTTCCACATTGCTTTTTTCTTGTACTGTCGCACAGCTTATCATTTAATAAATACAACTAATTTATTTTTTCATTGTTTTAATTGATAGTCTTTGTTTGAAAAAATAATTAAATTTTTTCTCTTTGTTATATCAGTAACACTATGTTTATTGTTTATATATTTCTCAGACTCAAATACCAGTAACAGTTCACCAAGAATTCATGCCCCAGTTGTACAAGTAAGTATAATATATATATTACTCCAACATTGTATATATTATATAGCTTACGGTCACCATACATTTTTCTATTCAAGAGTAGGCTACATTTTCATTTTACCCATAATTGTTTTAAAAAAAAAATTTCCTAAATTTTGAACAAGATCGTAGCAACACGTTGTGAAAACATTTTTATATTCGTAATTGAATTGCCAAAGGCTATTAAATGTTTATATGAATTTCTGTATTTGACCGGCCTAAAATATTTTCCTTGCATGGCACAACTCATTATCTTAACTACCTTAAATTTCATTATATTGAAAGTCAACTGTCTAGTGTTAAAGTAAAGTATCATGTAATATAGGTCTCATATTTTATATATATATAACTATAATTATATTTCCTTTTGCTTTAACTGTCACCTGAAGTCACTCATTTTGCTTGTGAATTACCACAGTTTTCAGACTGTTAAACCTACAATCAAAATCTATGACAAACAACAATTAATACTGGCCTAAATCCATATCTAGTACTGTGGGGTAAGATGGGACACCTTTAGCACACAATGTCCAAATATTTTGATGGTGTTTTAAACAATTAACAACAGTCTATGGGAATGGTGAGGATACGGTTTTATAACTCTTTAAATGCTTTTTGTTTAATACCAAATGGGACTAAAAAGAGAAAAAATAAAGAAAAAAAAGAACGAAAGGTGTCCCATCTTTCTTCCACCCTACTATATAAATATATTAAATTTCTTTCACTTTAAAGTGTTCATCTGAAGCCACACATTCTCCCTGTGGATCGCCGACCACAGCAACCTCCAGTGAGATTGACATACTTGATCATGAGAGCTACCACAGTGAATCTTCATCACCAGGTTTGAAATTATAGCCTGTTTACAGTTTAGTTGTTATTGTACAACTTCATTAAAATTAAATAAACAAATTTTATTACAAAAAAAATACCAGGTTAATACATTTAATATTACAAACAAAACAACTGTAGTAACTTTACACCAATGACGAACAAATCAAAAATAATTAAGAAAAAAATAATATTTCCATTTTATTTAGTTTTTTTCATTTGTAATTTTTTGTAAATAATTCGTTCTTTCCAAATTGATTGTTTTTAAAATAAAAATGTTAAATTTTGGTTGATGGGGTTGCCTCTGTTTACCCATGCATGTCTTTATCTGTTTTACACAATTTTAAAATCCACCACTGGCACCACACACATTAAAAAGCAACAACGAGTATTATATCGATTTTTTCAATGTGTATTGGTAATAGGTATATATACTGTATTTTTTGACAGAATGTAATCATTTACTTAAGAATGAAGCAAAAATGGGTAGGACCTTAAACAAACTATTTATATATATCTATAATTATACGTATTTTATATTTCATTTTTTAAAAACAAATTTTGTTTAATCAAGTACACCCATGTAAGTCCTTGTGAAACCGAGCAGTACAGTAACCTGTTTAACTAGTTTTTGTGATAACAGATAAGGTAGCTGTAAGTCATAGTTTTAGGCTCTTTCCAAGCCTTGAACCTGTTTTGTAAACTAAGTATGAAATACACACCTGGCAAGCTACTATAAAACCATTTTAATTACATTACGCGGATTTTAAAATGCTTCTTAGTACGACTTTTGTTCTTAATAATTCAATGGAATTTTGTTCATAAAACTTGCATAGAATTTTGATCATAAAAATTGTATGAAATTTTGTTTATAAAAATTGTATCTTAAACATGAGAAGCAAAAAAAAATGACTTAAAAACTGCTAACCAAAAATATATTAAACACATTTTTTTCAATACAAATTTCTATTAGAAAAATGTGAACAGGTTACTGCATTATTTGAACCATTAAAATTTGGTAAAATATAAGATTATACTCCCAAAAAATACACACTTTTTAAAATATGGAATTTTCAAAAGCTATAACCTAACCAAATTCTTAGTAATGAAGCCTGTAAAAGATGAGGGCAACTTCCGAACTGAAGATCTCTCGTTTCCAACCTCACCAGATCACAGTGAGGCATCTGACATCATTCGTTTAAACGGACATTGCTCCTCTCCCCTCTCAGTAAGTCAATTACCAAAATAAACAAAAATAACTTCTTTTTTTTAAAGTTTAACTTAATTAAAATAAATGGCTCGTTTGTCTGCTAGGTGTAGGAACCACGCTTATTTTCTTCCAATTAAATGTAAATATGTTTTCAACTGTAAGCATGTTTTTAACAACTGTTGCTTTGTCGCTATATCCTGTCTTTCGTTTAAAATATTTCTTAATCTTCGCTACCGTAATCGAAGAGACAAATAAAGTTGTTATTATTATTAGTTAATTAGATTGTTCGGCGCAGAGGCAAATTGTTTAGCGCGCCTGCTTCTAACCCAGAGGTTTTAGGTTCAAGGCTTGTCGCTGCTATCATTGTAGGCGTATGTGTCCTCGGGCAAGACACTCAACAGCAATTGCTCCAGCCCAGTGGTCACTAATTGGGTATCTAAAATCTAAATTATTAGTCATATTACCCACAAAGTAACATACATGGTAACTTGTAAGCTGGCATGAGGTATATGAAACATGACACCCATGTTTAACGATTTTTTTCGGCCAATCGAGGATAAAGCAAGTTACATTCATTCCATACACTTCGCAATTTTTTGGGGGGAGTACTCAGATACACTTGTTTTTTTTTAAAGTCATGCTTTTTTAGATTGAAGATTCCGAGCCAGTGATGCTACTTGTTGCTGAAACTTTACAGAAGTCCATCAGTGAAATGTCTCTAGGTAAAAACTTTTTTAAGTAAAAAATAACATAGGCCCTACTAAATATTTTGTCTTGATGCAGTGCCAAATTGCTTTAAAGTTCTACATTGAAAAAAAGTTTTTAGAAATTAAACCCGTTTTACATTTTATTTGTTATTGTAAAACTTTATTAAAATTGAATAATAATTTTTTTTCCAAAAATATTCTTTAAAAAAATTGTTTAATAAGTTGATCTTATGCTTTAGAATCCGATTCACAAGTGGAAGTTCATCAATTTTGTGAAGATTTCTCACAATCTACTCTTGAAGACTCCCAAAGTCCTCCGGAAGACCCAATGCAAAATAGCAATACCTCTACTTTACAAAGCGACACACAAAACACGAATCTTAGCTCTTCTGTATCATCTGAAGAAAACATGACACACACGATTGCTGATGCTCTTAAAGAGGACACAGAAACTAAAGACGCCGCCTCCGAAAATAAGGATTTACACGAAACAGAATCGAAAACTAAATCGGAAACCGAAAATTTTAGGATATTTGATGAAAACACTAAAACAGAAATTCCATTGCTTGTTGAAAATGTAGAAACGCATTCTTTAGTAGGGAACAGTTTGGAATTATGTGAAAAGGATAAGGGTCATCTTACAGAAGCAGAAGGGAAGATGGAAACGGAGGTTTTGGAATCTTCTGAAACTGGTAAGACATGACTAAAATATATTTCTAATTGTAAGTATATGTAAGCATTAAGAAATAGGAAAAAGACAAAGATTTAAGATTTGAAGTGGAATGTTTGATTTAACTTAACCCAGAGGTGTCCAAATACAATTAGTGTTTTAGATTAAAATAGCATTTGTAAGATGTATTTAATTTTGTGTTTTTTTTTTGTAATTATTATTATTATTTATATTTCTAATTGTATCACATTTCATTATTTAGTTAAAACCCTCCGGACTCTATATTTTTAAATTCAATCATTTTTTGCATTTTTTTTGTAAAATGTTTTATTTAGTTTACATATACTTCTAAACTTTTTACTTCGGTAAATTAAAAATTAACACAAAAATTAAAAATTAAATTATATATTATATAATATATATGTGTGTGTGTAAACTAACACCATTACAGCCCATTACAATACTGGAACTTTACAGTATCATAAAAAAACAATGCAATATCAAAATAACTGTAAAACTTTTTCTTAACGCAGTTGCCGTGGCAGAACAAACACCTATTGTTTCACACAACAGCCTGGGAAACAAGGTACGACCTAATCTACTGCTTTGGTTTATATGTTTGTCAAACAATGCCGTTGAACCTGTTTTCGGTTTTCATTGACCACAAAACATTCTTACAGTAAAAGCGTTCATGAATGTGCGGCATTTCGAATGTGTGCCAGATTTAGATATATGCAATATTAGATTTGAAAAGGCAGTATAATTGTATAATAAAGTATTTTAAGTAGTTAGCCAAATATTAATAGGCCTCTCTGGTGTGATTGTAGGTACTGAAGGATAATTTAAGATGATATAGTTTTACCATTTATAAATCTAATATATATATATATTTTTTTTGCATTTTGGTAAAAAAGTACAATTTTGAATTTTTTTCTTATATATATATATATATATACTATTAGTATTACTGTTACTGAGGTAATATACCAACTAGCTTGAATAAAAAATCTCTAATATACCTTACTGCAGGACTTTACCAATATAGCCTATAATATTACTACTATCATTACTAAATATGACATTTTAATCACCCACAAAGTAACATACATGGTAACTCATAAGCTGGCATGAGGTGTATGAAACAGAACATCCGTGTTATGACGACTGTCATTTTTTGGCCACGTTAGGATAAAGTAAGTTACATTTAATACATTTATTTTTAAAATTATTTTTCTACCAGGTGAATATTGATTTGTCAAAAGAGGAAATTATCAAAATGATGAACGAGAAATTTGAGGTTTATGAACAGCAGTTAATGACTCTTAGTCTCAGCAATGCAAAACTGAATGAAGACAATGATAATTTGCGGTAAATGGTTTTATCTGGTATTTTAGCCCGATGGTGTACCTTGTAACTAAAAGGTTCTGGGTTTAAGATACTGTATTGGTAATTACTATGCTTTGTGCCTTTATGTTTAATAAAATATAGTAACTTGGGGTAAAATAGGTCACTTTTATATTAATATTCTTCTTTTTACAGGAGTGAAGCAAGCCACCTAGAAACTTTTGACCATATCCAGTATCAGAAGGAAAAACAAAACCTGCTCAACACGATAGACAGTGTATCTGAACAACTGCAGGTCAGGAATACCGTTTAACATTCTCACTTCAGTATTATGGTTTTTTTAAATGTATTTTTAAAAGTCAAAACTTTAATTTTGTTTTAATAAAAATGAGTTATATATATAGTAGGGTAGGGGAGATGGGTCACTTTTAGCACATAATATTCAAATATCCTGATCGTTTTTTAAACAAAAACTCCAGTCTATGGGAGTTGTGAGTATATAATTTTATAATTCCTTGAATGTTCTTTGTTTACTATCAAATGGGATAAGGAAACAGAATAAAAACAGAAATATTTTTTAAAATGTATATATATATATAGTGGGGTGGGGGAAGATGGGACACCTTTAGCACATAATATCCAAGTATCCTGATCGTGTTTTAAACAGTTAACAACAGTCTATGGTAGTCCTGAGGATACGGTTTTATAATTATTTGAATGTTCTTTGTTTACTGATAAATGGGACGATAAAATACAGTTAAAAGGTGTCCCATCTTCCCCCACCCTACTGTATATATATATGTAATTAAAATTTTCTTCTATTACAGGACATGGAAGTGGAAAAATCAAACTTACTCGAAAAACTTGAGATCACAAAAACCAGTTTAAGTCAAAGACTGAGCAATGAACATGTGCAGCAACTTTTAGCAGAAAAAGAAGATTCCATACAAGGCTTGCTACAGGAAGGTATTTAATCCATTTTTTTTATTTATTTTTGTTGGACTTTTTAGTGTTGATACAGTTATGTAAATAGGTTTGTCCAAGTTCTAGATTCTAATTTTTTTTTTTATTTCAAGGTATTTAATCCATTTTTTTAAAAAAGATTTTTTTATATTAACTTTGTAGTTTTGAGGTAGTTTACTAAACAGATTTGCCCAAGTTTTAGATTTAATTTTTATATTTTGATCACAAAATTATTTTTTGTTTAGCATTTTCGATTTATTTTACTAAAATATCTTTTTTTAAATTATTTTCTTAGGTTTGTGTGCGTCCATTTTTGGAGACCTATTTCTAAATTTAAAATATTTTTTTCTTTTATATTGTATTAAACTCTCCCAGGTGAAGCTTTATCAAAGAAACACCTCCAGCAGAGCAATGTTATCAAGAAATTAAGAGCGAAAGGAGCGGAACGCGAAGACGCCATCAAGGACTTAACTGAGAGACTTACAAGAGCAGAGGAAGAAAACAAAATTTTAAAACAGGTAATTTATAAATTAATGACGCCAACATTAGTAAATTCTAAATTGGTTCTGCTGTAAGTTTTTTGCCACGTCTTCCTTTTGCAAAAAGCAAAAAGTGCAGTCACTATAACAACTTGTCTTGTTACATACCAACAAAAGAGAACCTGTATTAGTTTAAGTTTATGTAATATGTTCTTTTAAGCTACGATGGTAATTCTGCGTAATTTGAATACTGAGGTTTTGACCTCTTATATTCTACGCAAAATAATTGCCAGAAGAGTTGTTAAAAACCTTTTTAACATGCCTGGTAAAGCAAGTGGCAGCAACAGTTCATATTATGTATGAAACCATCTTTATTTTTGCAAAAATTTAAACCACGTTTGTTTTTTTTCAGAAAGTGTCCGCAATTGAAGGACAAAGTTCGGAAGACCGTGGAACAGCCGAACGACTTTCCGAGGCTTACCAGGAGAGGGAACAAGAGGTTAACGAGTTAAGGAGTCTTCTGGAAGATGCAGAGGAGAAAAGAAGAGCTGCACAAGCTACTCTAGATGCCGCGTACAGGTGACAATTAAGTTAAAACTGTACACATACTGATACAGTACTATATATAAAAATGTGGGGTAAGATGGGAAATTTTTACCACATAATATCCAAACATCCTGACTGTGTTTTAAACTTTTAACAACGGTCTATGGAAGTCGTGAGGATATGGTTTTATAATTCTTTGAATTTCTTTTGTTTACTACCAAATGGGACGGGAAAATTGAATGAAAGGGTGTCCCATCTTCCCCCCCCACTATATATCTTAAGTTTTAGTAAGTCCAAACTTTTTTTCCAACAGAGATCTTGGAGATATGAACAAAAAAGAAGCATCCATGAAAAGCAACCATGAACGTGATCTTCAAGTCCGGGAGGACTCTGTGAGGATGGTGATGCAGCAAGAGATGGAAAAGATGCAACAAGAGCACGAACATCATAGACAGATGCTCCTACTCCAGGTGAAAAATTAGTTTAATTTTTTTTGCCAATTTTTTTTTAATTGTAGTTTGAAGTTTTTTTAAGCATAAAGTAGTACATTATGTGTATAATTTTTTTTTCAATTAAAAGTAAATATGTTTTTAGTTATAAGCGTGTTTTAACAACTGTTTTTTTGTCGCTATATTCTGTCTTTTCTTTAAAATATTTTTAAACTTCGCTACTGGAATTAAAGAGACAAATAAAGTTAGAATTGTATTGTTTTAGATGACAGAGTTACGTGGGACAGTAGAACGTACAGAGATGATTTGTTCAAGAAGAGAAGACCAACTTAAAAAGGAAATACAAGATTTGCAGCAGGTATTTTAACTTGAATATTTTTTAGAAGTAAAGTCTGTACACACATAGGCCCTCATATATACCCCCACACGCCTGCCCCTAACCCAGAGGTATTGGGTTCAAGCCTCGTCGCTGCTACTATTGTGGGCATATGTGTCCTTGGGCAAGACACGGTAATTGCTCCAACCCAGGGGTCACTAATGGGCTGTCCAAGTTATCAGCCATACATGAAAAAAAAAGAAAAAAATTAATCACCCATAAAGTAACATACTTAGTAGCTCGTAAGCTGGTACTAGTTTACAAAAAGTACTAGTTTTGCATAATTCTGTACAGGATTCTGACTTTTATTTTTTTTTTCAGCAACTGCAAGACTCTGAGTTACGTAATCATGAACTCGGCGAAAGTATTTCTGCCTCAACAAGGCCACTTTTGCGCCAGATGGAAAATCTGCAGGCAACACACGCTGCACAAGAAAAAACTTGGGAAACACTGGAAAAAAGCCTCACTTCAAGATTAAGTAAGTTTTAGTAAAAATTTTTTGTACAAAATATTTTGATCTAAAATCAAGTATAAAAATAACCTTATCAAGTCTTTCTAATTTTATTATACTTTTTTTTGTTAGTTTTTTTTACAAAATATTTTTATCTCAAATCAATTCTAAAAAACAACTTAAACAAAAAGTTTTAAAAAACTTTTCTTTTTTTTACAAAAATTTTAATCTCAAATCAAGTCTAGAAAAATTTAAACTAGTTTTTCTAATTTTATTAAGATGAACAACAGAACCAGCTGTTGGCTGCACAGGACAAAGAACGCTTTGCGCAAATGGCTCTCATGGAGGCAAAATCTCGACTTTTAAGGTCAGACCAGCAACTGACAGAAGCCACCCAAACAATTGAGCAAATTACATCAGAATTAGAAAGTTTGAGAAAAAATCGCCGAGAGCATGATAAAGAAGTCACACGGTATGAATACTATAGTAGGGTGGGGGAAGATGGGACAACTGTTTATACTATTTTCTGTCCCATTTGGTGGAATCATTTAAAGAAATATAAAACTGTATCCTCACGACTCCCATAGAACGTTGTTAATTGTTTAAAACACGATCAGACTATTTGGATATTATGTGCTAGCGGTGTCACATTCCCCCCCGTCCTACTATATTGTATATTGTTTTTACATTAGTTTAATATGTCATTTATTTATCCAGTTTTCTGTGAGCTTAAAGTGAGAACATTATAAATATATCTAACAAGTCAAAGATATTATAAGAAGGTGATGCCTTAGCCCTAAATACCCCTGTTGTTAATTACTGTAAAATCTCACCCATTTAAAATATCATTTTCATGCCTGCAACTGCAGTTCAGTTAAAACAAAATCTAATTTTCAAAAGAGTTAAAAAAAAATTGGTACAGTTTCCGAAAAAAAAAAACAAAATTTCTGGTACAATTTTTTTTTCTCTCTCTTTCAGATTGAAGAAGATCATAGAAGAGAATGAGGAGCAGCATTCGGATGCTATGAGCAAGGCAAGAAGAGACAGAGTAAACCTCGAAAATCAGTTGGACATGGAAAAAGTTCGATCAGAAGTCGAAAAAAAGAAGTTTCAGTCGCAAGTTGAAACTGTTCAAAAGGAAAAGGTTTGGAGCAAAAATACTGGATAGGATAATTTAATTTGTTTGAAGAAGTGCTACTTTTAATACAATACATTGCATAATGCAAGAAACACAGAAAAATACAAAAAAAAGAAAAAAATACGAAAAATCAGTACAAGTATTTTCAAATAAATTTTATTTTAGGAGTTTTAAAATGTTTTACAATTACAACATTATTACTAAATATTTTCAACTATGTTTTCAGGAGCGATTGCTTTGGTTAAGTCGTTCAGAAAGTGTTGGATCATCTGCGAGTATATTTAACACGGATGTGGAATCCGTAGCTAGTTCATCAGACACATTTAACCATGTAAGTAAAATATATTCAAAATTACATCTCGCTGCAGCCCATTAGGCACTAATGGTTTGTCCAATTTATTGGCCTTACGTAAAAAAATCTAAAACTAATCACTCACAAAGTAACATACATAACTCGTAAGCTGGCACGTGGAAACAGAACACCTGTGTTATAACAACTGTCGTTTTCCGGCTACGCGAGAAAAATTACGTTTATTCCTCATTTAAGGTCTGGGTAGTCTTTTTGCTAAATAAGACTGACTGTACCTAAACTGTGCTTTGTAATTTGTATATATATATATACTGATTACAGACTGTAAAAAACCTTATAGTTTTAAACCTAATTTTAAAACATTTTTTTTTAATTTTACAAATTAGATTGTCTAAATTATTTTAAAAGACAGCTGCACATTTACATATGAATTATGGGTGCCTGGGAGAGGGGAATTTCCTCTGCTGTTAGGTGTCTAATACATTCCAAATTAGTTAACATAAATTTTCTAAGTTTGACAACTATGGGTTTTTCTGCATTTTAACAATGTCACTTTTTAGCCTACAAAAAGGGTATGCATATAGTAGGGTGTAAGAAGATGGAACACATTTTTATTCTATTTTTTTACATTCACAGAATTATAAAACCCTATCCTCACGACTCCCATAAACCGTTGTTAATTATTTAAAACACAATTAGAAATTTTGGATATTATGTGCTAAAGTTGTTCTATGTTCCCCCACCCTACTATATATAGTCTGTATATAAATATATTGCGCATAACAACCACATATTATGACAGGTTGATTCGTTTGACCGTTCTTACCAGCTTGGTTCAACAGCTGTGTACGATACCATACGTGGCGCTAGTGGTTCTGCTTTGCTCGAAAATCTACAATCTCAATTAAAGCAAAGAGATGGGGAAATAGCTCAACTGCAGGCACGTGCAAGTTTTTGATTTTTTTAAAAATTTATTATTTTTCTTATTCTGCAGGCAGGCGCAAAGTTTTTGATTTTTTCAGAATTTATTATTTTTTTTTGTTATTTTAAGGTTTTAACATTTTTTTATACTTTTAAAAAGTTTTTAATCTTTTTAGTTATAATGTATTTATGTTAAGGGTGAAATTATGCGCCAAGTTTTTGATTTTTACAAAAAATTATTAATTTTTTTATTATTTTTAGGTTTTAACATTTTTTATACTTTTTAAAAAATTTTAATCTTTTTATTTATAATGTATCTATGTTTAGGGCGAAATTAACACGCTTGAGCGGACCCGGTCATCCATGGCAGAGGAGATCGTGAGGCTGACCAATGAGAATGAAGAGATGGAGGTTACTGTAGGTCAAGTTGATGAACTGACGAAAAAGTTAAAAGTAAGGAAAAATACAAAAACCAAAAACCACATTTACATAGGGGTAATGGGGCAACTCTGGCCTAAATTACTAGTTTTCTGATGTGCCTTGGCAAAAAGGACCTTGTATGGAATGTACAGTACTGTAGGGTAGAATGAGACACTTTTGGAACATAATATCCAAATGTCCTGATCGTGTTTTGAACAATTAACAACGGTCTATGGGAGTCGTGAGGATACGGTTTTATAATTCTTTGAATGTTCTTTGTTTACTACCAAATAGGACGAGAAATAGATTGAAAAGGTTTTCCCTCTTTCCCACCCTACTATAATAAAACCATTAATGAACCAAATACATTACACAAATACATGGCTGGTTTTTTGTTTAGGAAGTAACAGCTAGACACGATGCAGTGCTAACCATGTATGGGGAAAAAGCTGAAGAGGCAGAAGAACTTAAACTGGACCTTGAAGACGTTAAAACTATGTACAGAAACCAGGTGTGTATTGAAACTACATATGTGACTTCAGTTTAAAATACTATAAGTTTAAATGCTGAAGAAATGTTTAATTTTGCTTGTATGTTTGGAGCCGTGGTAAAGTGGTTAGCACGCCCGCCTCTAACCGAGAGGTAATGGGTTCAAGGCTGGTCGCTGCTACCATTGTGGGCGAATATGTCCTTGGTCAAGACACTTAACGACAATGTTTAGACAGTTTTTATCTGCTTTGATAAACTAATATGACCTAGGTAATGGGTTCAAGGCTTGTCGCTGCTACCATTGTGGGCAAATATGTCCTTGGTCAAGACACTTAACGACAATGTTTAGACAGTTTTTATCTGCTTTGATAAACTAATATGACCTATTTTTTTTATAATTTCAGGAATAGACAAAATTTATGTTTTTTTAAACTTAATTCTGTGAATTTTCAGATTGACTCACTTTTACGAAATGACTACGTCAAATAAATTTCTTTCTCCAATAAGCCATCTCCATGTATTTGTGTATATTCCAAATGAAGCAATTACTTGGTAAATTCAACATTTTAACCCTGAAGCCTTACACCCTACTGCGTGCACTTATTTTGCATGCAGATATGATACAATTTTATTCATAAAACTGAAATATCAGTAATTGGAAAAAAATTGAGTTTGCACTTTTTCTGGTAAACTATTTTCTCCATGTAGATATACCAGATTGTCATTTTTGCCGCTTATTTATTTATTTTAGACCCAACATGCTAAGATTTCTATTGTAACGGTGCAATAGTGTCTGAATCTTATTGAATAAATATTATGCAGACTGACTGTCAATTGTGACATAGTGTGTTTATTTGTCGTCAACTGACATATTATGTTGGTAACAAGCACAAACTGTTTGTGACAGAAAAAATGTCTGGTTGAAATAAAATGTCCTGGAAAGACAAAATGCTTGTTAGTGTCTGTGACAGACAAGCTTGTAAAAAGCAAAAAAGTTCCTGGTGGCCAAAATAGAATTGTGACGAACAAAAAACGCTAATAACGGCCCAAAGATTTTTAGTCGATATAAATGTTATGGCGGCCAAAAAATATTTGTGATAGTTATTATAGAGTAAAATGTTTTTGATTTAAAATCAAATATCTCTGACTTTGAGTTACGTTAGAAATATCTCATCGTATTTATCATATGCGTATGACCTTAATTTTACATTGTCAACTTTTCGTACGATGTGAACTGTTCAAACATATAGTTAAAACGCTACACTGGGACTAATACTAAAGTCAGTAAAGTGTCTATTTGACTTTGAATGCTGAACTTACAGTAATACTAGCATTTAAACTGTATCTTAAAAGTTAAGACTAAGCGTTCTTATAAAATATCTTGATGGCAAAATTACGGTCTGCAAACACTCTCTTTACCGTTGTTTAACAAATTAACAAAATAAACAATTCAGTGGTACTCTTTTATTAATTGTGTGAAAGAGTACTTGAAACACACATTGTTTTTTACTTTTCTCGATGTCATTTCAACCAGTGGGGTTCTGAATAATGGGGCAAGTTTGGGAACACTTTCGCAAAAATTTGAACATTATGCGTGTTTAGGTCTACGCTGGGGACAAGAAATTTGTTTTATTTTAACACGGCCGAGCACGGGCCTTATAAAAAGTAGAATAAAACTGAAAGTAAAAAGTGTGTTAGAACTTTTTGTCCAAAAATATAGGTTAGAGTTTAAATGTTTCATGGTGGGGAAGGTACAGAATTTTCTCTTAATCAGTGGTAAAGTGCAAGTAAAAGAAAAACAAATTCATGTCGCATAGATTAAGTTAGTTTACCAAGTAGAAGTTTTATGTGTTCCAGTTTCTTTTTATAGGAATTAAAGTGTACCAAAGCTACCATATTTGTGTTCAAGCCACTTACAGCAGCTCAAGGTTTTTTTTATGCCAATGCAATTTCGAGACATTGCACAATTGAAACTGGGAATGTGTGTGTTTGGTTCGTGGAAGCTACTGCAGCTCCCGGTCCTCCAAATACCTGTACTCAAAGGTGAAGCCTTCCTTTTTCCGCTGGCCCCACTTCTCATAGTCAAAGTAAATGTAGGTACCTTGCTCATATTCATCTGTGATGGTCTTGGGTTCTTCGTGGCGCTGAAACCACATCATGTACTTTGTATGGAAGCGCCAGGACTGCTTTTTCAGTGCTTTGGCCGCCATGTATTGGGCCTTAGTTGCCTCCATGTAGTAGAAAATAAAAAAGAGCGTCTCCGTCGACAGCCGTAGGTAGAACTCCACGGAGTCATGATGGGGTAAAGGGGTCTGGTGGTAATAGGAAGGGGTGGGACAGGGGTTTCTTGGAAGGTAATGGCGCAAACGCTCTGAATCTGAAGGGTGCGGCATATG
The DNA here is from genome assembly GCF_009617815.1 of Ciona robusta. Taxonomy (NCBI): domain Eukaryota; kingdom Metazoa; phylum Chordata; class Ascidiacea; order Phlebobranchia; family Cionidae; genus Ciona; species Ciona robusta. Next base: position 2,097,463 of record NC_143248.1, read on the forward strand.
CCTCCAACACGCATCTAGCATTGCTTGCTGGTACATATTCTCTTTACTGAGTGATACTGGGCCTAATGGAGCAACTCCAAGAAGGGGTTGAATTCTTGCTTCTCCGCCACCCATAGGCAGTTGTTGAGCAGCTGTTTGCTGCTGTTGAACCACAACACTTAACGATGTTAAATCCGGTCTAGACTGGTTTGGTGCGGTTATAAGCGGCTCTGTATTGTGTGGTGGAAAGGGAGGAGAAGTTACGGTTCTCTGCTCTAAACCAGCATTCGCGATTGCTTGCTCTGCCATACTTTTCAATGATGATAAATCGACATGAGAGGTTTGAGGGCCGTTTGGTAAGCTGGGTCCATTCGTCGTTGGGGTTTGGGAATGTGGGGCTTCGGTTGGGGCAGGGGTTACAGAACCCACTAAGTCGGGTAAGTTTGAAACAGTGACAGGCGGTGAGGTTGCCGGCTCCGGATTTGAAGTAAGCGAAAGAGACGCAACGCTTGAAACGATGCTATTAACTGCGTTTCTAACTTCAACATTATTAGCTTCCGATAACGAGCTATGATTGCTACCATGCCAGGAGGACTCAAATGACCTCTGGGCCTGGGATTTTTTTGTCGGTGACGGTGACTCTGGTGGAAGAATGGTTCTTGAAGCAGTGACTTGGGTCTGGGAAACATGATTAGAGGTTACAGATTGCATTCCCCCTGCAGCTGCAGCGTATGGCTGACTATGTGCTGTTGGGGGCGGACCTTTCTGTGGTTTATTGGTTGTAGTAGGATTGGTAGGCTGAAAAGCCATGGACCTGGGAGTTGTAGACGTTTGCCTCTGTATATTATTGATTGGTTTATGGGGCGAAATAAGGTCATCAGATTTGCTTCTTTTCCTAGGCTCTTCTTCTTTTATACTAGAAGGGGTTGAATGATTGGTGTTGTTCTGTGGGGTGGGGGAAGAATCTGCAGACTTTATTTCATCCTCGTCTTTTGAGCTGTTGTTATTCAAACTGGTGTTAGAAATCTTTTCCCCAGGACCTGGTGACCCTGCTGTAGCAGTGATAGCGACAATTGATTCGTCCAATCCCATGTCCTCATATATGAACTCATTATCTTCATAATCAGGGTCCTGGCATGCCTCCATGTAATACTCAATATCATCTCTAATTATGTTGATTTTGTCCGCTGATATCGTCTCGTTGTCTAGCATTCTCATCAGGGTTTCAAGGTTCCGTATATGGTATCTATGTTTTTCAAGGAAGGCCACTAACTCTGCCTGCCGCACCGTTTTATCGGCTGTCAACTTCTTTTTTCTTGAGATCGAGTTAAAAGATTCAATTTCGCTCTCAAACATATCCACTTGCCGATTAATTGCATCTATCGTACTTTGCAGCCACTGCATCGTTTCTTCTCTCTCCTTTTGCTCTGGATCTTTTTTCGCCGCTAAACCAAGCCCTTCTTTCGAATACGCCTTGGTTTTCGTCTCTCTTTCTACAACTTTAAAACGCTCCATCTGTGTTTCAATTAATTTCCGGTTTTCTAAAAGTAGCCTTTTATCTTTGACTTCATTTGACGCTGCCCACGTTTTGATTTGGTCCCTTAACCTCTGCAATTTTTTTATTTCTTTTTTCAGGTCACTTTCATACTTATCCTTCTGATTTGTGTTGTTAGCATTTGATAGCTTCATCCAAATGTCTTCGAAAGTCTCCACGCCTTCAGTTACTTTTTTATAACACCGCTCCATTTCACCTTGCAGTTTTCGTTTGTCAGCCATGTTGTTTTTGTCAGGTACCTACATTAAAAATGTCACAAATTAGACTGTGAAGCACAGAATTGTGCACAACCAAAGCAATATTCACCTCTTTTGTGTCCAAAAACGCAACAGTAGCACAGTAACATTAAGATATTCAAAGCAAGATTTCCTGCACGAACGAAAAAAAAAATGTTAGATTTTCTAAACCTCAATCCTTTGTGACTATAGAAAAACTCTGCATACATTTCTCTAAATACAAACAAGCTAAATTTGGTTTTAAAATCAAAGCATTGGGCTGTATCTGTATGTATATGGAAAACTAATAAAAAGGTTTTGAAAAACACGATTCTATAGGCTTCTATTTTCTATTTAATCGCTAACTAATTCGACTGATAATCAAGATAACTTGCACTTCGCATATTCCTCGAAATAATACATTCAAATTGCTATTTAATAATGTATGCATTTCTACAATAGCTTGTAAATTGCAAAGCATGTATTCACCAATAGATCGCTAATTTGGCCAAAGCTATTCTAATTTACAGTATACAAAAAAGATTTTTTCCAGCGACCATTTTCGGTACCTTTTAGTGGGACCATATACAGAATTCTCCGCATTCGCGTCGCATATACAACTGCGTAAACTTAAATTGTCAACAAAACCACAAACTTCGTGCAAAATTATTTTATTAGTAACGCACAACTTGTATATTTCTTATAACATTTGAAAAAAAATCTTACTTTTAAAACTGTCGTCCTTTTAAGTAGTGAGTTGGTCCATTTTATATGGTAAACAAAGAATATATAACTGTATCCTTTATCATTGTTTAATGGTGTCTATCTTACACACTGTATTTTATATGGTGGTTACCGGAAAAACGAGTGATACAAATCGATTTTTTTTTTTCTTAAGCTTTTATTTGTCCAGATAAAAAGAATAAACAAATCTGATAAACCGTTTTTCTGTACGAATGAATGTAACTTGCTTTCTACTAACGTTGTCGGAAAACGACAGTCCTTATAACAGTGGTTCCCAACTCGTTTTTAAGGCGACCCATTTTAAAAATAAATTCAGTTCGGTAAAATCTTGCGACCCAAGCATATTGTCGTAAAATTTTAAAAGCCATACAAGATTGCATTGCAAACGGGTAATCCTTTAGCTGGTGGTCAGTGACAATTTTGGTTTCTAAATGTCTTATAGACCTTACTGATACCCACTGTTTAATTATTTTTGCAAAAAATTCGGGTGTTCGTGTCTAAAATTAACTTTAAAAATGCGCGAAAACATGCTTCGTCACCGTAATTTGCCTGACCTGCGTAAGGTTAACGCTTTATTACGTCACATTAGCGGTATGTTACGTCACAATAGTGATATATTACGTACGTTACAGTACGTTATAATCCTGTTTTCGCAGTGTTTTATGTTAGTTAAAGCCCTGCTTAATCCAGCCCTAACTCTTAACCCCTAACTCCCAACCACTAACTCCTAACAAGCAGCACTGCAAAAGCATTAACTTTTTCAGAAAATAATATGTTTATCAAATCACTAATGAGCTATAGCTGTGCTCGCTGGCTATCGGTGAGTTTTGGCGTTGCTTTACGCGCGTACAAAGCATTTTTTGCAAACATTTGTATACTTTACTTAAAAAGCAAATATCCAAACTGTTTTCAAGCACCTGCAGGCTAAATAATCAAGGGGACAATCGCTATTATGACGCAAACAATCAACGTGTGAATTGCTATTATGTCATAATTAATTGCCAGGTCAAACAATCGCTATTATGATGCAATGAATCCACGTGTGAATCCCTCCTATTACGTAATAAACATGCTGCTTGGTTGAGGAAAACATCGTAAATATGAATCAGTTCTACTTCTGTAACATTTTTAGCTTGTTCACCACCGCCTGTTGCAATGTTTAATAGGCAAGTTACATTTAATTTAAACGCAACTATGACAAACTGACAAAACCAAACGACCCAAAAAAATTATCAGGCGACCCAACTTTGGGTCGCGCCCCACGTGTTGGGAACCACGGCCTTATAATACGGGTGCTGTTTCATACACCTTTTTATGTATGACTGGTATTTTAAACAACCCATTAGCAACCACTGGGTTGGAGCAATTGCCGTTAAGTGTCTTGCCCAAGGACACATACGCCCGCAATGGTAGCAGCTCTGGGCCTTGAATCCATTACCTCTGGATCAGAGGCAGGCGCGCTAACCATTTTGCCATGGCGCCGGACAACGAATAAAGGGTATGCTCTTCACTGCAATTAGGACTCCGCTGCATTGTATGCAAATATGGAATTTATTGTATAACACGTAAGCACATGTATTATCCCAATCTGATAGTTTCACAGTAGATACAAAAAAAACAGGAAAGCATAAGCACCGTTAGAAGCTGTCGCCACCCCGTCAATTGAAGAAAAGTGGGCGAAGCAACCGCAAAGTTAAAAATACTGATCCGCAAATGAAACTGTAAGTAGCCACCCCAAGTATTGGGTGCTGGAAGTCGATAAAATGCAATGATTCTAAATCAATCAATTCTTGCAAGGAAATAAGTAAATAAAACGACAGGGCATTAGGAACCAATAAAACATGGATTCCACGAAAAACAGCACAGTTAATAAAGTGTAGTACGTGGTGGGGTAAAGCGGTTCGCAGCGCAAAATCTCTGCGCCAGAAGACCCCTGCATCAGGGTCAAGTAGCACGGATTCGGGAAGGGGTCAGTGTTTTGGAATTTAGTTGTACTGTTTAATTAAGATGCCAGCACGGTAGTATGACAAGATATTCAGTTATAAAAAAACAGTAGAGTTTGGTGGGTTTTGACAGGCACTGTAAAGTTGTATTGAATGAATGAAAGTAACCTACTTTATCCTCGCGTGGCGGGAAAATGACAGTCATTAAACATGGGTGTTCTGTTTCATACACCTCATGGCAGCTTACGAGTAACCAAGTATGTTACTTTGTGAGTGATATTTTCATGTGATATTTGCATGAACCAATTGCTGTATTTTCAGCTAGGTTAACACAGTAAAACCAATTGCTTTGTCTGTAAGGAACATTGCATGTAATTAAGTACGCCTAAATCGACGCTGGAACTTGAGAATTGCTAGAAATATTTCGGCTCTTGGGATCTAACACTTGGGTGTTTTTTCGAGACTTTTCGGAGTGTATGCGACCAAGGACTGCTGTGCAAAGTTCAGACGCCGCATTCGAGGAGACAAAGTGAAATAAAGCATCTATATCGACATGTGACGACTAATAGGGAACAGGAATAGGGGCTTGTAGACGATTGTTGAACGCAGTGGTTGATGTGTAATCTTTTTTTAGAGGAAAGTGACGTCATTTTTTAGATGTAGCGTCATACAATGACAGAAGTCCGTTTTTTATGACGTCACAGAAATTTCGCTTGAAACCTGAGTTTGCTTTTTTTGCCACTATGGTAGCGGAACTGAAAAACTGGTTAGGTTATGGGGGTTTTAATGACGTTATCAGCTCGTGGGTTCCTCGTTGGGCCGTGGGCCTTCGAGGAAATACGTCATCATGGTACCTTTCCCTTTAACAGGCACAAACCCGCGAGGAACAAAATCAAAACCCTTTGTTTTTAGGAGATTGTAAACGTCTTCTGAAACCTGGGTGTAAATTCAACAATTGAAATAAATGAATGAATCATAACTGTAACTTATCTTTGTGTGTCAAGGAAAACGACAGTCGTTATAAAATGGGTGTTCTGTTTCATACACTCCATGTCTGCTTACGAGTTATAACAACAACCCATTAGTGACCTCTAGGTTGGAGCAACTGTCGTTAAAGGTCTTGCCCAAGGACACATAAACACCGAATAGTAGCAACAAGCTTTGAACCTATATCCTCTGTTCCAAAGGAAAACACGAACTAATATCCTAAATTGTGAACCAAAAACAGGTGTATACTAGAACAGTAACATACCAAAAAATAAAAAATCACATCAAAGCTAACTGTAGCAAGTTTAGTCAAAGAAAATTGCAGAAATAAACGAATAATAATACTTTTTCCTTCTGGCAGATGGCAATTATTTAATAAAGATTAAACGTCAATTCAGCTTGATCAATTTTACACAGTTTAAAATAATGTCAATTTTTAAAATTTTAGAATCTTAACAATTACCTGAATTTTGTCGTCTATACCAGTACTGTCCATTCTACTTGCAACGTTTACCGTATTGCCCCATATATCATATTGGGGTTTACGAGCCCCTATTACCCCGGCAACCACTGGTCCGCAGTTTAACCCTGGAAATAAAGGCTTGATTAGTTACAGACCAGATTCTGATAAAAAGCTATAAAATGCGATTATATGGCTTTATATTCAATAAAGTTAAAAAATAAACAGCAATAAACAGAAAATTGTTTGAACTGTAACTGTCTTTAGCTTTTAGCTATACGCGCACAGAAAACCTTTTGATTAATGTGTGGCTAGCAATTTAGACAACCCTTTGGTGACCACTGGGTTGGAGCAATTGCCGCTAAGTGTCTTGCCCAACGACACATGCGCCCACAATGGTAGCAGCGATGGGCCTTGAATCCATTACCTTTGAGTTAGAGGCAGGCGCGTGGGCGTATATATAAATGCCTATGTGTGTACAGACCCATTACCTCTGCTGAACAGCTTATACATAAAGTAACACCTGGCTTAAAGCTTACCTATTCTGAATTTGAAGTTATTAAACGAATGTGTATTGACAAATTTCAGCTGGTCTTGTAGTCGCATGGCAAAAACCGCGAGTGCTGAAATGTGGCTCATATTTTCTTTATCATAAGTTGCGCTATTTAGCCCCGACGAGACCATGTATGTACTGCCCATCGTTTTGATTTTTTCAAGCTGGTAAAACTGCGGTTCACTAATGATCTAGAAGTACAGAAGTGTTAGCTTTATGTACCTCCAAATATATATAGTAGGGTGGGGGATAGACATCTTTTCATTTTATTTTCTCGTCCAATTTGGTGGTATCAAAAGAACATTCAAAGAATTATAAACCCGATCCTCACGACTCCCATAGACCGTTGTTAATTGTTTAAAATACTAACAGGACATTTGGATATTATGTGCTAAAGGTGTCTCTTTCTACCCCACAACATTCTTTCTACTTAAAAACCTACTAATTTCCAAATAGTTTCTAAAAAAATGTCCCATATTATCTTAAAATGATATCAACTTTAACACTATTTTTAAATATTACGTGCTAAAGGTGTCCCTTCTTACCCCACCCACACTGCTATATATCCTAGTTTCAAAATAGTTTTTTACATAAGGACCCATATTACTTTAAAATGTTATCAGTTTTTTTTTACTTACATTGTCAAAATCGGCGATAATTTCGTTGAGCAATCTCAGGCATTCAACGCCTTCATTATTTGCGTCTAATTCCATATAAAACTCAGAGAAATTGGTTATTGTTGCGAACATAACGGCGACACATTCACACGACTGGCAGTAAAGGTCATCGTCATTTCTGTGACAAAAAGTTTGAGAACGTTTAGTCAAAAATCTACATCACCACGCGTATAAATAAGTTACACACGTGGTAACTCGAAAGTGAGTACGAGGTGTATGAAACAAAACACACGTATTATAACGACTGTCGTTGCCCACCATGCGAGGATAAATAAGTAACATACATGGTAACTTGTAAGCGGGCACGAGATGTATGAAACAGAACACACGACTGTTGTTCCCCTGCCACCCACCCGAAAACAAAATACGTTACATTCTTTACTCACTTTTCTTTCTTATCAAGATAATACTTGGCTACATCTACAGGCAAGATATTGTGGATAAGTTTCCGGTTATAAGCTTGTTTCTTCACCATTTCTTCTCTTTCTTCAGCGGCCTAAATGTAATATATAATATATAAGTTCACTAATGCGTTTTCATTGTCAATTTCGACATGCATTTAATATTGTGGCTTTTAAAATGCCAAGCGTTATAGACATTTAAGTACTAACTTAACCAAAAATAAAAAAACACATTTTAATAGGGGAAAAATTATCATAACCAAAAAAACAAAGCAATTTTTTATGGGGAAAAAATACCTCCTCAAGCGTACAAACTTAATAACTAAAATAACTAAAAAGAAAAAAAACAGTTTTTTATCAGGGGAAAAAAATTAACTTGACTATTAAGAAAAACAATACTTTTTATGGGGAAAAAAAACTCTGCCAGTGTTAAGAATAAGAGCATTTAACCTGTTTGTTCCATAGAAAATCCATCCTCGCTGTGAGCTCTGCCTGTTGGCCTTGCATGAGCACCGCAGCAACGAACAGCATCAAAATGAACGGAGACATCAAACGTAGAGGTATCATCACGCTTTCTCTGTTGTGAAAAAAATGAAAAATTAAGCAAAACAAGCAGGGTTAATATTTGAAATCTTGATAATATTGAACGTTTAGTTGTTGTATATAGCTCTTATAGGTTCTTAGGGCCATTACATATATTATAATTATTATAGAGTATAGTAGGGTGGGGAAGACAGGACACCTTTGGTACATATTATACAAATATCCTGATTGTGTTTTAAACAATTAATAATACATGGAAGTCGTGAGGATACGGTTTTATAATTTTTTGAATTTTCTTTGTTTACTATCATATGGGACGAGAAAATAGAAAGAAAAATATGTCCCATTTTCCCCACTCTACTATATGTTAACAAAGCACTAATTAATAAAGCCAGCGAGCATAAGAGAATTAGCAACAAAAATACATCCGTTAAACAGGCTACGCATAAAAACTAATAACAGAAAAATGCCACTAAAAGTAGTGACCGATTAAGCTCCCAAAAGCGATCGGAAGTCCAGGGCTGATCATTTATTACATGCTAAAATACACTGTCAAATGTGGATCCATTTACTTGCAGGCTAAAATACGTGCTGTATTTTTGTTACTTTTACGTACATGTTAAATTACTTAAGTTAAAAATATTTTTAAAAAAGCAATCTTCATGGCTGGAAATTTTATTACATGCTAAAATAAATGGTCAATTTTTGATACTTTTACTTACTCGAATGTAGCATGGTTCAGCAGATCAGCATTGTCAAACAATGTAGGGTTTACCAGAAGTACCAGCAACGTGTACAACACGGACTGGCTGAGAAGCAAAATTAATTTCGAGAATCCCGACGTACCAAGAAATTGGGCACAGGCAAGCATAGACAGCACCATGCTGTAAGTGAAGTACTGCAAAAAAAGTGGTTTATTTTATTATATAGTAAGGTGGGGGAAGATGGAACACCTATTCATTCTATTTTCTCGTTAAATACCATTGCCAGTTTAGGGTGGTTATTTATCATCTGCACAGTTTTTATTAAATGAATGTAAGTTGCTTTATACCCGCGTGGCTGGAAAACGAGTCTGTTTTAAACACCTCGTGACAGCTTCAGGTTACCACGTATGTAACTTTGTGAGTGATTGTTTTATGTATATGGCTGATAATTTGGACAACCTATTAGTAACCACTGGGTTGGAGCAATTGCTGTTAAGTGTCTTGCCCAAGGAAACATACGCGCATAATGGTAGCAGCGACAAGCCTTGAATCCATTACCTCTGGTTATTAGAATGTATAAATCAGAAGAATAAAACTATACCACGTTTTTGCTTACCTGTGGAAAATGGCAAGATTGTGGTCCACATATCGTTGGTTTGCTTTCGTCCAACAATGTTATATTGAGTATGTCTGTTACGTTGGATGGGGTCAACGCAGTTGGAGTGACGTTAGCAAATTGCGCCGCACATGTGCGTAAATCATGCGTAGGCAGGAAGAAGAACTGTATAATAATAATATAATAAGTTTTATTTGTTTCTTCGATCACGGTAGCGAAGATTTAGAAATATTTTTAAAAAAGGACAAGATATAGTGACAAAACAACAGTTGTTAAAACAAGCTTAGAATTAAAAACATATTTACATTTAATTGGAAGAAAATATGCGTGTTCGCTACACCTAGCAGACAAACAAGCTATTTGTGTTTAATTATTATCAAGTTATTCATTCATATAGGTTAAAACACGCTTATAAAGTTAAAAACATATTTACATTTCATTGGAAGAAAATAAGCGTGGTCGCTACACCTATGTTGTAATTTAAATTCAGAATTTCTTAAAATTTATTAGGAGCGCGGTCTATAAAAAAACATACTTTAATACAAAACACCTCCTAAACCTTGGTCTGACGACTCAGTTTAGCTTGCTGACAATTTTCATTTACACTGTTCTAGTTTGGTGGACTTTATAAAATTCAAAGCTTTATAAACTTTGTCACGAATATTGGTAAATTTAAACTTGCTTTATTTTTTCTCACCTGTTGTGCTTTGTATCTGTGGATCCATTTTTCTTTTGCTGACTGTGACTTACAGACTCTTGACTTCAAAGTACTATTCTGAATGGTTTAAAATTCAATATATTTGGTAAAAATTCCTATTTTTTTCATATCTCAACAAAAAATATTTTGTATCATTTTTTTCCCGACTTTTCTGAACTGGAAGTCTGGGTTTTTCTTTCCTTTGACTGTTTTTGACTTTTTTTTTAATTTCTTATTTTCCGACTATATTTTCCTATATCTCAACAAAAAACCTTTTGTATCATTTTGTGATTTTTTTTGACTCTTCTGAACTTGATTTTCCATCACTGTTCTTAACAAAATTGATACATACCATATTCCCCACTGCCATGCTTGAAATTAGGGCAATAATTGATACTGAGACAAAGGTGACAGCTTTACGTTTTATGCAGCTACAGTCCGACTTTTTCAGCATCTATTAAATAATATGAAAGTTATAGTTATAGCACTGTGGGGTAAGATGGATACTGTTAAAATATAATTTTTTTCCAGCAAATCGGACAAAAAAGAGAATAACAATATGGGCCATCTTACCCAACTTACTAGAGTATGAAAAAGGTATTTAAGTGGAACGAACTAAAAAACAGATTTTCGTGTTTTTAACTTTGACAAACTGCCCCCAATTTTTTTGATAGAAAAAAACAGTTTTTCTTTCTTTTAACTTTAGAAAATTGCCCCAACATATTGTATATATAATAGTTTATAAAATGGCACAGTGTTTCTTACCTTGTAACAGATCGTGGAAACCAGAAAGAAAGGAAGAATAAGACCTGCTGTCGCACAGTAGACGGCAAACATGCGTTGCTGACTAAAAATTTGACAGCAATGTTATTGATTTATACATATGTAATTACATACGTGATTACATGCAGCGCTGTCGTGGCATTTCAAAAGGATGACATACGCTCTATGCAATTACACAGCGTGTACTAGGTAATAGAATATGCCAAACCCAGTTACCATTGGCGTAGTGGCTGTAGAATTAAATTGGAAAGGGCTTGGTATTGTTTTCGATATGAAATTTTAATTTTCATTTGACTGGTATGCGTGCGAATTAGGATGAATGTATGGATTAAAAAAATTTGAAGCGAGCACCTGTCAAAACAAGCGGTAAACCTGACCTTTTAAAAGAAAAATATTTATTATAAAAACACCGCTTTTTTTGGGAATTTTATAGCGGAAGTCGCAAAATGCAATAAAGAAGCAAAATATACGAGGTTCAAACTAGCATGTCACAAATGTGAATCGTTTTAACAGTAGTTGACATTCATTTTGTAATTTTTATCTAAATTGCAACACAACGTTGCAAAGCTTATGATAAACATCCCTAAAAATAAGCATTTGTTACCAAACTCTAGATTAGATAAATGTTATAACTGTAAAAAAGTTGCTAAGTGAGATTTAAGTCTCAGATTTGGGGAAGACAAATACGTAGACATGAAGTTTTTTTTAAACTATTCAAACTGAAATCGGGTGTAACGGTTGAAATACCGGGGAAAATTTATTGTTTACCGTTTTTCTCGTAATTCGTATCCTAATAAGACAATGTTTTCCGTAAACACTGTTTTAAAACAGTAAAACAACACATAAAATGATATAAAATGACAGCAAAATGGCAAAATAAAATTATATGAAACGACAGCAAAACGGCAAAATAAAATTAATATTATTGGCCAAAGTTTGATCCATAAAAGGTTAAACAAACCAGCATATATACTTACAAAGGTATGATTATCAGTTGGATAGCTACCACGTGGATGTAAATAAAGATAGCGAACCCAGTGTATAGGTGGAAGTAATGGTCATGCTGCTGGGCGTACTGTGTAAACATGTTTATATTATTGGGGGTCAAAAATAACACATTGTGTCAAAGTAAGAGAGATGGTGTTAGCATATAATATAGTGGGGTGGGGGAAGATGGGACAACTTTTTATTCTATTTTCTCGTCCCATTTGGTTGGAAACAAAGAACATTTAAAGAATTATAAAACCATATTCCAACAGAAGATGTCCCATTTTACCCCGCATAACTATATTCATAAATCGGAATTGATTTTTTACCTATCAACAATGCTATTTTACAGTCTCGAAGATACATTTACAAATTTTTTTATTTAAACATTCTTTGTTGAACATCAAATGGGACGATAAATGAGTATAGTAGGGTGGGGGGAGACGGGACCTTTAACACATAATATCCAAATATCCTGATCGTGTTTTAAACAATTAACAACGGTCTATGGGAGTCGTGTGGATACGGTTTTATATTTCTTTGAATGTTCTTTGTTTACTACCGAATGGGACGAGAAAATAAGATAAAAAGGTGTCCTGGCCCCCCTCTAATATAGGTTTTATCTGATAGAAAATATATCCAGAATGTCACCTCTTCCTTTAGCTTTCTATCCTTGAAAGACCGAAAGTATTTGCTGAGCTGGTTTGACTTGATAAAGTCAAGTCCTTGGGCGTCAATCGCCCGGTTCAAAAAGTCGTTTACTTCGCCGTCGGATAAAATACTGTTGTTGTCTTTCAGTAAATCGTGGGAAAGGTTCCTGAAAATGTTAACTGTTATATGCCATACATTTTCCAGAATGCGATTATTTTTTAATTATAGTAAGGTGGGACACCTTTAGCAATATTATCCAAATATCCTGATCGTGTTTTAAACTATTGACAATGTTCAATGGGAGTTGTAAGGATACAGTTTTTATCATTCTTCGAATTTTCTTTTTTTACTACCAAGTAGGACGAGAAAATAGAATAAAAAGGTGTCCTATTTTCCCCAGCCTACTACATATGGCATTCGTGGTCACATAGGCAGAAATAAGTTTACTAAACTGAACAAAACACGTCAAAATGCAGTTCATTTTGCCAAACTATACCCTTTAAGTTTGTGAAAAAAAGAAATACAATAATTTAGATAATAATTTGTAAAGCTTATGCTGTGTACAGGTACATATATATATATATATATTAAAACTAGACTCTAAAAACTATTCCATCTCTTTTGTCACGATAACAAAGAACGGAAAAGTTTACAAAAGCGAAAATATGGTAGTAACAGTAAAACAAAAGTTGTTCAACTACGCTTATTGATAAAAAAAAATTTCGGATAAAACCATTCTATGTACTGCTGTCTAGCTTACTTTGAGTATTCAAAGCCCATTAATTTCATTTCCTTGGCTGTTTTGTTCTTATTTCTCCTTGTGTTGTTGGTATGTGTTGGAACTGGTTGTCCCGGCAGTGAAGACTCGTTGGTACTAACCTGCGGCATTATGGTCGGCAACTGTAGAAGGAAAATGAATGAATGTAACTTACTTTATCATCGCAAAGACAGTGGTTATAACACGGATGTTCATACACCTCGTGCCAGGAGTTACCATGTATGTTACTTTATGGGTGATTTTTTTATGTGTGGCTGGTAATTTGGACAACTTATTAATGATCACTGGGTTGGAGCAATTGCCTTTTATTGTCACTCATGCCCACACACATACGCCCACAATGGTAGCAGAGAAGAGTCTTGAACCCATTACCTCTGGGTAAGAGGCATGTTAGGACTACAGAATTGATTTTTATAAGAATCGATTTTTTATAAGACTGCCAGTCTGTGGTCGAGATGAAAGGCCCGCGTAGAATTTGAAGTCAATTAAGTGGGGTTAATGGGTTTTTCTCGTCATAAGATAATAGATTATATGGGAGTAGTCTACAACAGCATATAAGTAATACAAGCACTGTGGCTACAAACAGGGACAATTATCTTAACATTATTTAAAAACAGTCAACTATCAAATTAAGATAAAAATTTAAAAACAGTCAACTATCAAATTAAGATAAAAATTTAAAAACAGTCAACTATCAAATTAAGATAAAAATTTAAAAACAGTCAACTATCAAATTAAGATAAAAATAGAGACGATAAATTGGTTTACAACAGCATATGTGTAATACAAGGGGTTATAGCTACAACATGGGATAATTTTTTTAAAAACATTTTAAAAATAAAAGTAAACGTTTGAATTAGGGTAAAATTGACATGTTATTTAAAATGTTATTTAAAAACGCCAGAAATGTTGCATGTTATTTAAAAACGCCAGAAATTGAAAATAATTGAAATTTCTCAGCCTTTCTATTCTATATGGTTGAAATCTTACAGCGAGGCACGTCATGGAACTTGGAATTTTTGGGTTAAAAATAGGCACTGTTGCATGTCCCTTAAATAAAAAGCTCTAAATTTCAAAAAATGAATTTTCAGGGATTTTTTACTCTATATGGTTACAATCTTAGGCGAGGCACATTTCTCAAGTAACTTTACGTTAAGCTAAAAAAAATTAAATTTTCACAGCTTTTCTAGTGTTTTCTGGTTGAAATTTTGGCATACTATGACATTTCAGTTCATTTCTCTTAGTAACTTTACCTTAAGTTAAAAAAATCGAATTTTTACAGCTTTTCTAGTCTTTTCCATTGGGAACTTAGGCATGCTATGGGATTCCGGTTCATTTCTCTAGTAACTTTACCTTTGCTTGAGGCTTTTGCTTGACTATGAGGTAAGTTTCCACACCTTGTAGTTTACTGTTGCGTTCGTAACCAAAGCCGGGTTCCACTTCGTAATCGTCGTGTAAATACTTAAGTGTAGCTGCAGTTATATGAATGCGCCTGTGAAAACATGATTTCCAGATGATTTTTCTACAGAAGATCATATAATATTAGTGTACAGTTAATTCAGAATAAAAACATCATTTAATAAATAAAAAACAAAAAAAAATTTCCAAAAAAATTAAAAAATACTTTTCTAAAAAAATATTTCTTTGTTTTTTTTCTAAATATTATTTTTTTACCCCTGTCTTTAAATTTAAAAAAATATTACACGATTTGCTGCTATAAAATATATCCAAAGGAGATTTCTAATTTAGCTACAATGATAATAATTTTAAAATAAAAAAATCACACAAAAACATAAGAAAATCACAGAAACTGCAAAAGTTGCCAAACTATCCTAATATCCACCTCATGACCAGCAATTTGTTTTTAAAACACAAAAAATTACAAAAAAAAAATTCCCAACGCCAAATGGTCTATCCGATCGTAAAATATATAAAAAATAACCTCAAAAAAAAAAAATTAAACTCCTAAAAAAAAATTTTTTTTTTAAAATTATACCCTTTACTTATTTTTAATTTTTCTAATTTTTATTCTTACCCTGCTTTGCCGCCAGCTTCCATAAGGTTGGCTAGTGTGACATCGTTACTCCAAACGTCAAACTGCCATTTTTTGAGACCAAGTACTCCACAGTGTACACGACCAGTGTGAATACCAACTCTCATGTTTAATTCTGGTATGCCAGTCATTTCCCGAATTAAACTGAAAAGTGTAAAAAAAGGGTTATGAATGCATAGCTTATATAGTATGGGGGAAGATGGGACACCTTCAGCACTTAACACCCAAATAACCTGATTGTGTTTTAAACAACAGTCTACGGGAAATGTGAGGACAAGGTTTTAAAATTTTTTGAATTTTTTTGTTTACTACTAAATTGGATAAGAAAATCGAAAGAAAATGTATCCCATCTTTCCCCACCCTGCTATACTATTGTATTGTTTGGGGTAAGGTCCTATAGCGTACCACATTATCAACTAATACACCATGATGTTTATCTGTATGACATTAAGCCAAAATAATGTCCTAATACATATGATTAAAAGATATTGAAAAGTCCTACTCGAAAATTTGATGCTACAATTTGTGTTTATTGTACATCTGTCATCTACATTGTAAATACCTTTGTTTTCAATAAAATTGGAAAAACTATCAACACCTAGTCATTTAAAACTGATACCATTGTGGGCGTATGTGTTTTTTGACAAGACACTTAAGAGCAATTGTTCCAACCCAGTGGTCACTAATGGGTTGTCCAAATTATCAGCCACACATATTAAACAAATCTAAAGAAATATTCACTCTAAAAAAATATTGAACAAGTAACAAACATGGTAACTCGTAAGCTGGCACGTGTCACTTTCTGGCCACGCCAGGATAAAGCAAGTTACATTCATTCAATAAATACTAAGAAAAATGTACAAAACAAACCAATACAGAATAAAAGAAGACACTAAACTCATATAAACAGAACACTAACAAAGTGAATGAATGAATGTAACTTACTTTATCCTCGCGTGGCCTGAAAACAACTGTTGTGTTCTGTTTCACACACCCTGTGCCAGCTTACAAGTTACCATGTATGTTACTTTGTGGGTTTTGACAACCTATCAGTGACCACTGGGTTGGAGCAATTACCGTTAAGTGTCTTGCCCACACCCCACACGAGTGTTATGTTTTAAGTTTATGGCAAAAATTATTTGTACGACTTACGATATTGTGTCTATCATGTCCAAGCCCATTTGTACACAAGCATGCGCGTGGTCAGGTCTAGGCTCGGGTAAGCCAGCCACGCAATAATAGCAATCGCCAAGAATCTTGATTCGTAGGCAGTTGTTGTCCTGTAAAAAAAGTATTTTTTTTAATTAGAAAAATTAGAAAAAAATATTTAATTATTATTTTTTTCAATAAGAAAACAATTTTCAATTAGTGTACTCTTAAGAAGGGGTGTGTATAACTGAAGTTTGGAATTTCAAATGTAACATAAAGTAATAGCAGATTTAGAGTGTTTAATATTTAACAGTTAAAAAAGCAACAATTTTACAGTGTCTTATTATCTAGCCACATTTTACAACAATAAAAATGGATTTTTTTACTGATCTTAAAAAACTAAAATTAATATTTTTTACACATTTCCAAAATGTAAAAAAAATTTTTTTTCACTTTTCCTAAACAAAAATCAAAAAATATATGTTTTTAAAAATTTAATGAAAATGTGTCTCTAACTTACCCGTGCTAAAGCATCAAACCGTGCGAAAAGTTGATTTAACGTCCGAACAAGCCACTGGGGTTGACATTGTGAAGCAAGTTTCGTAAACCCTTCAATATCAGCGTACAATATGCTGGGAAAAAATAGAGAAAAAAACATGAATATATTTATTCTTAGGGGCGGGGCAATGACAGTAGTTATAACATGGGTGTTCTGTTCCATAAACCTCGCGCCAGGTTACGAGTCACCAGGTACGTAACTTATTTATCCTCGCATGGCAGGGCAACAACAGATGTTATAACACGGGTGTTCTGTTTCATACACCTCATGCAAGCTTACTAACTACTATATATGTAACTTGTGGGTGATTATTTTTTTAATGTATGGCTGACAACTTCGACAACCAATTAGTGACCACTGCGTTGGAGCAACTGCTGTTAATGGTCTTGCTCAACAACATATCGATAACAGTAGAAGCAATGTCCGGCTGAACGATTTATACAGTATTTTCAAATTTAAGTGTCTTCAAAAATTATTATTGACAAAATTAGGCTGTCCGTCTATGCTTTGATGACAAACAAAGATTCAAAAATTTATAAACATTAAGCATTATATGAATAAGCGGGCCAGAGAATAGATAAAATAAAATACCTAACGTTGTTGTGCTTTTGGATGTAAATTTTATAGAATTGTTGTGTCTTGGGTTTCGATTGGTCAATGTCACCTTTCATTTCCATAGCAACGTGACGTGGCAGAACAGAAAGTAACAACCTTTCCTGTATTAAATAAATAAATGAATGAATCTAACTTACTTATCCTTGTGCGGTAGGGCAACGACAGTCGCTATAACAAACCCACACCAAAACCCGAAATTAAATAAACTGGAACACCATTACATGTAGTAGGGTAAAAGAAGCCGGAACAACTTTAGCACCGAATATCAAAATATTCTGATCGTTTTTTAAACAATTAGCAACGGTCTATGGAAAATGTGAGGATACGATTTTATATTTCTTTGAATGTTCTTTGTTTACTACCAAAGGGGGCAAAAAAATAGTAAAAAAAACTGTCCGATCTTTCCCCACCCTACTATATAAAACAACACATACAAAATACACAATAATATGACACTGTACCTGGTGCAGATTCTGCCTTTGCAGATTAAGACGAGCGACGATACATTCTCGCGTCTCAGTAAATGCTTTTCGCTGAGCAAGTTCTGATGTTATACGAATGCACATGCCGACCACGTTGGTGCAGAAAAACAAAAGGAAGTCGGAAGCAATCTGGGAAAAGTTACAATTTAAGTTTGAATAAATGAGATTGGGTTCATACAATAAAACAATACGGGTTAAAACTCAAATTTTGAGCATGATATAAATTTGCCGAATTGACAATTTTTACTTATCGGTCCAATACACATTGTAGTATATAGTAGGGTCTAGGGTTGGAGAAGATGGGACAGCTTTTTATACTATTTTCTCATTCAATTTGATATCCTCACACTTTTAAAGACTGTTGGTAATTGTTTAAAAACACGTGCAGGATATTTAGATATTATATCTAAAGGTGTCCTGTCTTCCCCCACTACACATACAGTGAAATATGTATTTGGCCCACACAGTAGGGCTATGTAAGTTTGACAACATTGTGTAGGCACCAGTAATAAACGCAAGGACTGAGTTATAGCACGCTTAACTCCTATCGTCTAGACTTGGCGTGTAGCATGCCTGGCCACAGGTCTTGTTTTTCTTGGTAAATTGTAAACGTCTGTTTGTTGTTTTACAAGCAGTTTGAAAGTGCCCATGACACAGCAATACACCACGCTATGTTAATACTGTACATATCATAAACAAGGTGCTGGGGCAAACAGCTAGAAAAGTATTTTAAAAAGTGTTACCGCATGCCGCACCATATTTTCAAAAAAGCGTCAAAAATATTTTATTTCCGATTTGCTTGTGTATAATACCTAAAAATACTTGTGCATTTTTTTACCACAACCTATTGCTGATTATGCACCTAAGGGCTAACCTAAATGTAAAAAAATGTAACAGTTCTTGTTGTATGCCTATTCGTAATCCATTATTCAATGGAAATATTGGGTTCTCGATGCATTATACGAATAACAACAATCCGAAAAGAGTCCTTAGTCAAGAAACATACGAACATTGCTCTAACTTAGTGGTCACAAATGTGTTGGTAGCACCCTGGTAGCCGGGTAATAGACCAACTCTTGCCTTAATCTTACCCCAATGGCATATAACATATAACATAAGCTGTAGGATTTTGAAATCTCAGTACACATGACTGGCTATTAAGTAAATCCAACTATTTGGCAAAGGATTTTCTAATGTTTCGAACTGTTCCATGGTATGTGATATTGCCTTATAGGGCGGTAGAGTAACCTAACGTTTTAGAGTAAAGTTTGCTGGATCTTACTTTCTAGGAATTGGGATTATTTTGTTCATGGGAGTGTTGCATTTAGTTGTCAGTGTATAAATTCTTGTGGTATGTATCTTATGAGGGTTTTGTTGCCTTGTTATTCAGTTATATCCAATTGTGTGTTTTCTTAAACTGAATGTTCAGTAGCAGCATTTCTTAAACTGGGGTTAATTTACCCCCAGGGTAAATTCTTTGTATTTAGAGGGTAAACGAGCTACCAATCGAAATTTAAATCCGTTTACGGGACAGAAAAATTCCTCTATATAGGTGACGAATTGAACAACCTATTAGTAATAACCAGTAAAGAGAAACAATTTGCATCAACTGTGGCTTTATTAAACAAGTAGCACTGTTGGGAATCGAACCCAGAAAAATTGTGCCAATTGTAGTACTTTACCAGACATTGAACGACTTGTTTTAGTTACCTGGTTGGGGTAATGGGGCTTGGGTCCATTTGAAACATAGGAGACAAGCATATGGCTGCAGGAGAGGATAAAACTGGCCGCAGACACCACCAGAATGTTCAGAGGTATCATGGTGTACATAATGTATACCATGAACAAAGTGAGCCATACCATGTAGCTTGAGCTGGGGAGGAATGTAATACAAA
Source organism: Ciona robusta (assembly GCF_009617815.1). Classification (NCBI taxonomy): domain Eukaryota; kingdom Metazoa; phylum Chordata; class Ascidiacea; order Phlebobranchia; family Cionidae; genus Ciona; species Ciona robusta. Next base: position 2,117,489 of record NC_143248.1, read on the forward strand.
TCAAATAGGAGTATTTGAAATCAAATTTAATGGCCAGAACTTATGTTTTTTTAATTTTCAAAACAGTTACACGATAATACAAGTTTAAAAGTCAAGTTTTATGACCAGAACGTGTTATTTTTAATGTCAAAAGCTGAATACAAAAGTTGTTGCAGCTGTATTATTAGGGAGAAGTTAGTAAAATTTTAAATTATTGTACAGTAATAAAAAGTTTCATTATGTGAGAGGGTCTGTTTTATATCAATTTCAAGAAAAAAAAAAACAGTTTTTGAAATAAATAAATATAAACACTTAAATAATATATATATATATATATATATAATATATATATATGATAACCAACTAATATAACACTAAATATGACAAATTATGTAAAAAAAGTGTAAAACTATTCCACCAACGTTGAGCCTGCCATCCAAGGAGACTTTGACTTTTAATGCTTCTCTTAGGAAAACTTCAAAAAAATAAACACTCACAAAGTAACATGCGTGGTACCTCGTAGGCAGGCATGAGGTGTATGAAACAGAACACCCGTGTCATAACGACTGTCGTTTATCACCACACGTGGGTAAAGTTACATTCATTCATTCTCTTATGATATTTACCAGAAGAGCCATTCACACTTTTTATGGTATATTTTATGTCTGATAACAACAGCAGAAGAAACAATATAGTAGCATGGGGGAAGTTGGGACACCTTAGTACATAATATCCAAATATCCTAATCGTTTTTTAAACCACCGGATTCGTGTGAATATTTTATAATTCTTTGAAATTGAATGTTCTTTGTTTCCTACCAAATGGGACACGAAAACAAAATAAAATGGTGTCCCATCTTTCCCTACCCTACTATATGAGTTCTGTCTTAAATCTTACCTTGACCGCTCTAAAAGTACAACTGACACTAGATCAATGATAACAACCATGGCTAGTATGATGTAAGACACCAAGAATAATGTGTGCTGGGAAAGTACATTGAGAAGAAAGATCACCTGCAGGAAGAATTCTTGTAAAACAATAAAAGTGTTTGGAAAATTGAATTGGTAATCCAAATGACCACTTTCTACATATATACAGTCAGTGGCGCAGCCAGAAAAAAAATAAGGGAGGGGGTTTAATAAAAAAAAAATCCATTTAAAAAAAAATTATATATCGACCCCCTAAACCCCCTTGGCTGCGCCACTGTATACAGTTGAGAACTATACCTTTATAATATATATACCTATTTTTATTAAACACTAAAAATAGTTGGACAAATTGCATTGATAATGCAAATAACTATTTCTACATACATAGATACATACAGTTATGAAATATACCTTTATAATATATATGTATATATAAAAATATTCATTCTTGTTATATGCTAAAATTGGTGGGGAAAATGCATTGGCAATATAAATATCCATTTTCTACATATGTATATAACATCGTATATATAGTTGTTAAATATACGTTTATTTATTATATATATGTATATGTAGATAGGTTTATAATTTGTATGTATGTATGTATTTGTACTTAAGTATAAATGACATTAGTTTACATGTTCTTAAACATACTGATCTAAATAAAATAATTAACAACAAAATATTTAAATTTTTTATACAAAAATTTATTTTTTTCCTACAAAAAAACTGTTTTTTTTATATATAACATCTATAAGAGAAATTAAAATTAGGAGTTTTCAGAAGTGTAAAATAATTTCTACTTTAAAAAAACAACAGTTTAAAAGGCTACAGTTCTGAAAGCCACATTAAAAGTAGTGTATCGACTATCAAAATAATGAGTACATTTGAATATAGTTAGTTTAGATTGTATATAAATTATAATAATCAATTTACCTGCAAGGCAATACACAGTAGAAGCAATACAATGATAATAATTCCATACACCATGTCGTTCCAATTTTGTCCTGTACAATATTTAAAACCTGTGGAAAATGTGACATGAGATACAATACAAATGACTGTTAAGCTATGATACCTGCACTGTTTGTTACAAAACAGCCAGTTTTGAATTTGTGATCAAAACATTGCAGTAAATAAGAGCATTTTTTAAACAGTGCCGGTATTTGCTGTGTGGGTTTTTTTAACTTAAATTTAATAAGGGTGAGGTCCTACAGTGAAACGCGCTAGATAAACAAAAATTTAGGCCAGAGTTGACTGATTACTAAGCATATTTTAACTTTCAAAATAAAACTTTGCAAAAATATATTAAGAACCAAAATAGTTTTTAACTGAATTAAATTAGGGGGCCCTACAGCAAAATATATAAGAGGTATTAGAATGTAGGCTTAAGTTGGCCCATTACCCAAGCTACACTTCTGTATTTTAACTTACAAAATAAAATGATGCAAAGAGATTTGAGTAACCATTGCAGTATTTAACTTAAATTCAATAAGGGTGAGGTCCTACAGTAAAACGCGGTAGATAAATACAAATTTAAGCCAGAGTTGACCAATTACTAAGCGTATTTTAACTTACAAAATAAAATGATGCAAAGAGATTTGAGTAACCATAGCAGTATGCTAAGCATATTTATCTTGGAATGGAAGAAGTAGCGCTGGTAGAGACGTTCAGAGCTCCAGGATTCAAAACGGACTCCAGACATGAATTTGTGCAGCATTTCAGCGCATGAAGACCTAGTATGAGCGTGGTGTAAGATTTTGAAGCAAAATTATATGTAATTGTTTGTGGTGTGCATGGACACTTTTAGGGTTAAATAAGTGTAGTAGTATAGTAGGGTGGGGAAAGATATCTTTAGTAGTTTAGTACATAATATCCAAATATCCTGACCGTATTTTAAACAATTAACAACATTTTATGGGAGTCATGAGGATACCGTTTTATAATTCTTTGAATGTTTTTTTGGTTCTACCAAATGGAACGAGAAAAATTTATTGAAAAGGTGACCCATCTTCCACCACCCTACTATATGATTTAATGATTAAAAAAATTAGGCGGGAATTTTTATGTGGGCTACTTAAAGTTATATTTTTTTCGAATAAAATAGTTAGAATTTACCAGAAGCAGCATTTCGTTAACATTTTCGGGGAGCGTGAATTTAATTCCACTTCCGGGGTGGGTTCAGGTTGCTGTATAGGTGAAAACGACTGCATGGGTAACATAGGGGTGTCACCCTCAGAGTCTAAAGTCCTATGCCTGATAGAGAAGTTTCTCTTCTTGGTGGAGGCTTGAGGGGAATTGGCAGGAACAGGGGCGGAACCCATGCGTTCTTGGGTCTTTTTATGGTTTCTTCCCGTTGTAGGGGTAGCAGGGCGGGAATTGGACACTGGAAAATAAGTGGGTTACTTTTACTAGGAATGTATAATACAGAACTTCGAATCCGTGAGATTCGAATCTAACTACAGGATTCTGTACTCTGTTTAATGACGTCATAATACATCACCTCTTAAAGTATATTAACAATTTTATAAAAGTAGTAAATGTAAAAAAAAATTAACATCGTATTTGAGAGACTCTTAGAAAAAAAATTTAAATAAGGGTTTGCTAAAGTTAAGACTTACAGTTCTCGTCTAAAGACCCCGCTTTCCTCATTTTCGGGTTCAGTCGCTTTAATATCCTCTCGGATAAAGGGGGGGAGGGGGTTGCCCCGTTGGCATCTGACAATGGGAAATATTATGTTGTATGTTTTTTTGTTATAAAATTTTGAAATACAGACTAAAATATCAGGCCCACATCATAGGTCCTCATTTTTATGAGGTGAAACAACATTTTTAAAGTCTTAAAGCTGTCGGGCTTAAACAAAACATTACTACAGTGGGGTGTGGGAAGATGGGACACCTTTTTATTCTATTTTCTCGTCTAATTTGGTAGTCAACAAAAAACATTCAAAAAATTAAAAAAACGTATCCTCACGACTCTCATAGACCGTTGTTAATTGTTTAAAACAAGATCAAGATATTTGGATACTATGTGCTAAAGGTGTCCCATCTTCCCTCACTCTACTATACTTATAAAAGCTATCATTGCAATGCAGTTTCAAATATATGCAAACACTGGTGCATTCTTCACATATACTTTACAATAATACTCCAAGAGCACTGTATAATACCAAGAAGATTATTAGATATAGGCGCTACGATGCATAAAATACTACTGTAGCTACCTTTTAAATGCTTTAACTGTTCAATCTTAGATGAGTTAGGGCTCTCACATGTAGTCATTTCCTTAAGTGAAGCGTGATTCCGAAGCAGACCTAATTAAGTCAAGATATCACTGGCTGGGTTAGGAATAAATTAAAGTATTCAAATGAATACTGTGTACTCTGCTATACTTTCAAAAAAGCCATTAAACAAAAAATATTTTTGTTTAGGTATTATTCATTTAGCATTGTCTAGTTGATATAGATTTGACAAGATATACTGTCTTGGTTGATATTTTGGGTTCTGCTGTTAAATATGTAGATATTTAATATTAAATTCGAAAAATCGGCCTTTGGCATTTGTGAAATCTATTTTTGTCTGTGTATTTGATTTAACTATTTTAATAAATTGTTTTGGGTTCTGCAGTTAAATGTGTGGATAGTTTATATTAAATTCGAAAAATCGGCCTTTGGCATTTGTGAAATCTATTTTTGTCTGTGCATTTGATTTAACTATTTTAATAAATTGTTTTGGGTTCTGCTGTTAAATGTGTGCATAGTTTATATTAAATTTGAAAAATTGCCCTTTGGCACTTGTGAAATCTATTTTTGTCTGTGTATTTGATTTAACTATTTTAATAAATTGTTTTGGGTTCTGCTGTTAAATGTGTGGATAGTTTATATTAAATTTGAAAAATTGCCCTTTGGCATTTGTGAAATCTATTTTTGTCTGTGTATTTAATTTGACTATTTTAAGAAATTGTTTTGGGTTCTGCTGTTAAAATAGGGATATTTTATGTTAAATTAAAAAATTGCCCTTTGGCATTTGTAAAACCTATTTTTGTCTGTGTATTTGATTTGTTAACACAGAGACAAATATTAAAGTGTTGAGGGTGTTAATGCTTATGGCGTACATGTAAATACGGAAGTTTAAAAATACGCAATTAAATGAGGCTGGCTTATTAAGCCGCTGTGTATGTGCCAAGCTAATTGAGTCAGAGGTGCTCATATATAGAAGTATTGGGCTCGTGTGATGTATGCTTAATGAAATATGTATGACATTCTGTCTTACTGACGTGCAACTAACTGATAACAGGAAAATACACATCTTTTGCAATTAGGCATGCATAGGATGCTGTAATACAAAGGGGTACATTTTGGGCGCCTAAAAGTGAAAATAGGATATTCTAAGACCTGAAATACCAGGTTTACTACTGAAAGGTCGTAGTGATTTAAAATATTTTTGGATGACAACAAATATACAAACAAACACTGACTTAATTAAGCACACTAATGATAAATTAGGTTCTATTAGGACACAGTACAAATGAATCACGAGGAAAAATTAGGTGATTTTACAAGACAGTTAAATACAGCCAACTTTGGCAGGGGATAAATTAAAATTTTAAATTGCACAAATACATGACAGATAACACAAGGACAAGTTATTAGATGGAGATTTTATCGGGCTGAACAAGCAGAAGGGAATATGTGGTGCGTCAATTAATGTCAGTTGGTTGCACTATTTTAGGCATTTTTTATATGGGATTATTTTGATGAGATTAAAAATGACAACACTGATATAATGAAGCTCACGATTTAATATGGTCTCTGCAGGGCGTAAATCTCATCAAACAAAGTCTGTAAGTCATGATAAAAAGCTGTAATCCACATTCAATGGAGTGGTAAAAATAGCCAACGCTAAATAAGCAGGATTAAAATAAAGTACTTAGAAATCCGGACAATGAAAGGATTAGTTAGCGTAAATGCCAGGTGCATCGTCTCACGTGTAACTCTCATTATAACAAGACCTATTGTTTAAGAACTCAACTGACTGGCTTAGGGCAGAGCAAAAAAGGTAGATCAGGCCATAACTTGCAAAGCGTGCAGTCGGAAATTATATGCATGTTTCATTAAATATTAATAGCATTGATTGAGCATAAACACAGAGAAAAGGTTCTTAATTTTTAAAGCTTCCTTGCCTTCTCTCGATAATTTGACAATATAGCACCTCTTTGCTACCAGTGAATGCAATTATTATTAATTTTATGTCGCTTTATAACTTAAGTTGATTAGCTGAATTTATACCCCAGCGTGACTGAGAAAAAAGTCACAAACTAGAAAATAATAATTCAATAACTAATCTACAACAAATTAATAAATTTTTGATGGAAAAACAAAAAAGAATCAAATGTTAAAAAAACTGCTGAAACTGGCAGTACCTAACCTGTGCAAAGTTGATGGATTAGTAAACGTCTATCTCTACTGTGGTAAACGACGAATTAATAAAGTGATCACGCGACTGGAGCTCTCATTAGTATTATTCTATCAGTAGCTTGGTGACTAACATCTTCCTGGCTGATGCAATTAATGGGAACAACAAAACTGTAGTGTCACCGGATAAAAACTGATATATGGTTATGTCACATGCTCACATTTACACCATAAGTCTTTTTTCTCTCTTTCAGTTAGCCTAAAAACAGCAGTAAAATAAAATCTTTATAAACATCATACCTTTTTACCTAATTTTTTTAAATTGGAGTGAATACAAATTTTATATACACCATAACTTTTTACCTAATCGCTTAAAAATTGCAGTAAAATGCAATGTTTATATATATATACATCACAACTTTCACCTAATTTCTTGAAAATTGCAAGTTAAATACAATCTGCATATACATTAAACATTATAACTTTTTACCTAATTGCAATGCTTGCTGAAGGTTAATTAAGACAGTTGTTGGAACACCATCTTAAAGAACAGCATAACCTCTGCTAACCCTCCGTGATCAATAGTTTATTGGACAGTAAATCTTATTCTCATGGTGGGTAAACGTGAATATGACAGCGCTACTTTCTGAGCCATGTACTTATGCCCAATTAGCCAGGTTTAAATTATAAGGAAGTCTATTCAAATATCCGGCTTGAATTTAAAACGCACAGCGGCCAACATGACCGATTTAACGTCCAAATTTGTAACTCAATCTATGTAATTGTGAATTGGCTGGTTTAGTTTCGACGAAGAGTACTAATTGTGACAATGGGGACGATTTAAACACCACACCTTCTGTGAAGCGATCGTATCATGTGAATTACAATTTGAAAATGAGAAGGAAAATTTTACGTGGCTCGGTCACGACTATCAACTGAAACCTATTTGCTGATCCTATTAGGGTAAACAGAATGGGAAATTAAATGTCTGATGAATAAAATGAACCCTCTCTGTGTAGGCATGCATCACTACGCATACTTATTTTAGTTCAAGGAAAATATTAAGAAATGCCAATTGTCAACACAAGTGTATGCAAATTTTACATTGTTGACAAAAACATCTTCTTGCCTAAGCTGAATGTAATATATAAATGAACATAATGAGATAGAATTGTATTAATTGCTTATGAAATGTTCTTGTTGGTTTTGGTATTTCATTAATATATACTAAGGTGTGAAATGGTATATTTAAACAGCTGCAACATGCCATATACCAGATTGCACAATCTCTGTACTCATGGGACAATAGCAGTATTATTTAAAAGATTCTATACTTTAAAACACGTTTGCCTTTTTTTACCCTTGTTTTATTAGAGATTAGTAGACCATAGTTGCAGAGCAAAAATTCTGTTGCAAAGGTCTATGCGTGGCAAAACAAATAAAGTAACTGAACAGTTACCTTTTCTCTCTTCCTTCTGCATATTTGTATCTTCGTAAATGTTCGTGGCTAGTAGATCGTTATGCAAAACGACGTGGCTTAGTAGAATCATAGTATGCGCTAGTGCTGTGATAGCTTATTCATGCTGGTATCAGATACTGCATCCGCCAGCACTTGATTCTACAGCGCGGCAAACAGGGCAAACAACTAAATAAGCGAAAATACCTACAGGAAAAACAAGGTTAACAGTGTTAAGTAACATTGATTGTTTCCGGTCGTCGGGCGGGAACTACGGAAGAATGTTACATTTGTGCTCTCGGAATTATCAGCTTCGGTTGTAATCTGCATGGCAAAACACGATCTAAGCTAGCAGCTTAAAGCCTGTCACACGTAAGCTAATGCAGAAGCCGTGTCGGCCGCGCAAACGACAAGTTATTTCCACAGCTCGGACTGTGCGACCTGTGAACTGTACCGGCTACCCTGTCGTTCTTGGAGACGGACTAAAATCAATAACAATTCCATTGAGAGTAACGAGAAAGCACCCGGTCGACTTCCGTTTCAATCTCGTGTCAATTTATTTACGATTTCCACGCTCCGCATAGATTTAGGTAAACACTATACTTCTAATCCCACTGGTGTATACTGCACTTTTTCAGGCGTATCTCAGAAGTACACAGTGTTACTTGTATGGCCTTGTAAAAACATCGTTTTCTAATTCGTAGTTAAAAAGCGATCGATATGCTAACGAGCCGTGTTACATGGCGAAAACGCCAACAAACAGCGGTTTACCATATAGTTAGTTTTGTATACAAATGTCTGTGCGCTGTTAAGTTGCGAGCACTAAATAAACCACGACTGCAACAGCACCGCTGCCGATTGATTTTACTGCCTTATCTTACTAAAACGAATCAATGGTGTAGGACGTATGTTATCATGAACCAAAACATATCTCTTCACATAATTAAAAAAAGACACGAGCGACGTAAACCAAACTATTAACTAGATGGAAAATGAGTTTTCCAACTAAATGTAAACTAAAAATCCAAAAAATGTTTTCTTCTAACGAAATGTAAACTTTTAACTGTAAGCGTGTTTTAACAACTGTTGCTTTGTCGCTATATTTTGTCTTTGGTTTAAAATATTTCTAAATCTTCGCTACTGTAATCAAAGAGACAAATAAAGGTATAGTACTGACGAGCACTGTTGCACTGCTAATGCGCTAGGGCTAGAAGTTCAAAAACTAAGATATAAAAAACAGTTCTGCTGAATAAAAGCGGCAGTGAGGCCAATTCCTCGCAAACGAATGCAAAAATATGAAGAAACCAGACAGCGGTTAAAGCCACAACAAGACAGCGGCGGTGAAACAACGGTTACTTATTCACGCAAAGAACATCGATGTTTTTATAGGGTAAGCCAAATTACCTGCCCGATTGAGACGAAACAGCACATCGATTTTACCAGAATGAAATAAAAGTATGGAACAAAAATCTTTGGAATTTAAGTGGATAGTGCATTAAAGGTGGTTTTCATTCACACACGTGTCATTTCGGGTCGTGAAATTCGGGATTTATTTTGTCTCCATTTAATTCGCAGGCGTTAGTGATTTAATCTTAATTTATGAAGGATTTATACACCATAGTCTTTTATTAGAATACAGCTAAAAAGATTGCATTAAGTGGAACGAGGACTGCTCATTTATTATCGTAATAGTGACACGTTACATAACTGATACATATCGGTACAGATTCCATCTAAAAATAGAAACGAGTCGGATTTATACAGCATTAGACGAGCTGCCTCCCTGCCCGCAAGATTGGAAATAGAGATGGGAATTACAAAATTCTCTTTTCTAATTAAATAACGAAACCACAAAACTGCGTTACCAATAACAGAAAATTTAGGGTGGCAACATAGAGAACGGCATTGCTTACAGTAAGAAATACCATGATATTCGCAAAATACTTGACAGTCTTTGTCAGCCGAAAAAGATTTATGAGACTAACAAAAGTGGAGGGCACGCAGTTGAGTTAATATTTGCCAAACGCAAATTCATTTCCTGGATACACTTCGTAATACGGGCGTACGCGTTTCAAGCATTTACGGTGCTTTAAAAGATCGCGCGACCAGGTAATATAGTAGGGTGGAAAAATGGGACACCTTTAGCACATAATTTCCAAATATCCAGATCGTGTTTTTAACAATTAACAACGGTTTATAGAAGTCGGGGGGACACGGTTTAAAAATTATTTGAAGGTTCTTTGTTTACTACCAAATGAGACGAGAAAATAGAATAAAAAGGTGTCCCATCTTCCCCCACCCTGCTATACGTTGGGGCTATTATTTCCTTTAAAGTGTGTTTCACAGTTCTCAGGCTCTATCAGCTGCGGACTGCATGCTCCTTTGGGAATGCCGACTTGGTGGTTATACGCGAAGCTCAGCCGAGTTTTAATTTATTGATCAAAGACCCGTCCGCACTCACAGAAGGTGCCAAGTGAAACACACGCTTTCTTCGACCTAGCAACAACGCTAAGCAACGGTTAAACTTCGCCGTTCAAAAACAGGCGTGTTTTCGAACCGTCGAGTATCACATGAAAAGTAAATTATCCGAAACAACTTAAAAGCGCCATTGGGAACTGTTTAAGCGGGACTAATAGGTTGATTTTAATTCAGAAGAATAAAAACCTGATTTTAAATAGCGCTTTTAGGCGCTGGGTTCCGGCATAGGTCTCGGCGCTGTTAATACTGGTAGTAAATTAAACAAACAACATTAAGGTTGTTTTTTTTCTAGTAAACGAGCGGTGACCACAATTCCAAGTAAACAGTATGTAACTTGTTCCGACTCCGTTTAGTATACGACTATTGACACTTTGTAGAATCAAGCTTTTAATTTTACGACTTCGGGCAAATGGATAAAGGTTTTTGAAAATAACCTGCTCAGTTGAGACCCGGATACATAAAAACTATTATTTGTCCGGGCGGATTGACCAGTATATTATCTGGCTTACAAACAGCGTATAATATCTGGCTTACAAACAGTAATAATACGTGATCTTTTTGAAATATTCGAATAAACGAATTTCATAAACGTTCAAACACTAAAGACAGCCTCAAGCCACATAAAGTAAGCCGAAGGTACATAAAGACGCCTTAAAATAAACCTTACAACGCGTTAAGTACATAGCGAGTAATTGCTACGGCCGGATTTCGAATATTTAGATCCGCAGCCAAAAGATCGGGTCGTGCTAGTTTAACGCAATATTTCTGGTATATCAATCATTGGTGATATGAAGTTCGTGATAATAAGGCTGCTCGAATTATGACCGCGAGCATGTCGATACACAGGGGAGTCGGGTATGGCCGCAAAGCGATAAGGTGGCTATAAATAGAGCAATACACAACAGTCAGCGCTGGAATGTAAACATACACAAGGATGAGTCAAGGCACAAAGCGCCGGCGATTATGCCCAGTATAGCACAGGGCAACACTGTAAGAATAGGAAATCTAATATGACCGAATACTTTTAAATAGCATTTAAAAGTAAACGGATATTCTGTTTATTGCGAGCGGGTGACTACTTTATAATGGCCACGCCTTCGACAAGGAAGCAAAACGTATAGGTTACTGTTACAGACCCTTTTACACGCCACAAGTCCATTTATCAAACGACGGACCTGGGCCAACTGACAGATTGGCTTTGCCGTAATGATTTTCGATGAGCCGCGGCAAATCGAATAGGTTTAGTACGAAACAAAGGAACAGTCGCGGCCGACCACCCGTACCCCTTAAACCCTTGCCCCGCTATTGCAGCTGTGTACACCGGTTTGAGTTTTGAACTGAAGCATGAACGTCGATATGGGAAAGCGTAATTGAATCCAGCATAAGCTGGAATCATCGTAAATCACTGAACGCGGAGCTTTAGACGTCTTTCAACATACAGTAATTAACAACAAAGGAAATGGATCTATTTTGGCCAACCAATTGAATTGAAGCACTCTTGCGTTAGGTATTCTATGTAGAAACCGCATGAATTGTAAATGTGTAAAAATAGCATCTGCGGTGTAATTAATAACGGTGACGTTCGCTATAAAAGCCAATATAAAACATGTTTGTTCAGCTAGGCACCTGCCCCAGTTGAGCAGATAAGTCACGTGCAAGATACACAATCTTACAATCTAAACATCAAAAGAATGACATGGCAGTTTTTGACAAACAGCAAAATATCGGCCATAAACGATGTCCATCTGATTGTATACACAAATTGGGCATGTCTAAATAAAGCGACAAATAGTGGCGGTTGCTAATTTCCCCTTGGTCCTGTCAGCTTCATAACTGATTTACAGATTGGAATCGTACTTACAGAAACGCGCGGCACGGTAATGACCGCTTTCGTCTCGTTTTCACGATCTGTTAGACCCGCTCAAGCGGACGCCACGGTAATTTGTAAACGCTTGTATATTTAGCTATTACGTCAACACATACGACACGTTTTTGTACTTTGTTTAAGCATCCGTACACAGAAGTGGGGAGTGCGGAAAAATACAACAGTCGATTGGGCTTATACTTCTAAGGCGTAATTACTGAAATCGTTCGTCGCCAAACGCCATTTACAGGAAATTTCGCTACAATTTTTTGATGACTGACAGGTTGTAAACCGTTTTCTGCGCGGAGAAACGCTAGTGCTACGTTATATGTCTGTTCTCCATAACATTTTTACGGGTTAAAAAAACAGACTTCTTCAAGACCACTGAAAATGTGAAGCAAACACCTGTAACTTAATATGTATGTCTGTTCTCCATAACATTTTTACGGGTTAAAAGAACAGACTTTTTCAAGCCCCCTCAAAATGTGAAGCAAACACCTGTAACTTGATATATATGTCTGTTCTCCATAACATTTTTACGGGTTAAAAGAACAGACTTTTTCAAGACCACTGAAAATATGAAGCAAACACCTGTAACTTGACTCCAGTGACGCAGGCAAGGCATCAATGTGCAATTAGCTTCCTAACCAGTAAATCTGAGACGGCGTTGGAGAAAAGAGAAAAGTCATCCAAGACAAAAACATTCTGCCTCATTAGCAAATTTGGAATAAAAAAAAAACATAAAACTTTCCAAGTTCCACTCTGCTGCAGAGTAGGGACGATCAAACGCATTTATTTAACCCATTTCTCATGGTGGAATTTCAATCTCAATTCTCCGTTTTTACTCGACTGGACAAACGAGTTGCTTCAAGAGTATAATGATAGGAGAAAGCTGTCTCTTCTAGAACAACAGCGGTCCAACGGCAATTTCAAATTTTCGCGCCTACAGATTTAAAACCTATAATCTTATTACTAAAGCTACAAGGCTACTATTTTTGCGAC